>NC_059366.1:9887500-10147500 GCF_019703515.2 Myxocyprinus asiaticus
ATAAGAAAGTAAGACCCAATGGCTAAAGACCTCCACTAACTGTAAGGGGCTGTTCACAGTTCACAACAAATGCTTTTGCAACCATCCATTTGTTTTTCTATGTAAACGCACGCTAGACGAACGTCTTTGTTTCCCTTTGTTTATGTTTATTCAGCGTCTCTTGCAGGAGTGCTGTTTTTTAAATGATGTGTCTAATTAAAAATAACTTAAAAAGCATACTGAGACACCTGCTTTCTGTTAAACTGTATTTATTGCGCAGTGTCTAGACTTTTTTAGTGCAAGAATGGGAGCGATCTGAAGTCATCGTATTACAGTAAGGATACAATTTTTTAATTGAAATCAGATGCGTTTCTGATTTGTTTATACGTTTCTCTCGGCTGCATGAAGATATTAATTTGCTTTCTCACGTCACAAGCTTTAAATATGCAACTTAGCTGGCTAATGAATGCATAAACGTGACCAGCTGGATATAAACGAATGCAAATAGATGGTAATAGTTGGTAACAGTCGTGCAATTTAAACATTTGGGTAGGACTTGCATGTATTTTTGTCATATTGTTCTAAACGCTTGAGGTTAGTTTTAATGTTAGCGTCTTCTCAGCAAACATACTGCTGTTCTCTACTAATGCAGCATGTAGTCAACAAATTAATTACTTCATAATGATATGGCAACGTGTACTGTATACATACCTTTTCGTTGTTGATGTTTTGATGTTTGATGTTCCGCTCCATGCAGAATGTAGTCTCATGTGTCAAAACAAACACAACAAGGCATCAGTGAAGTGATCGTATTTATTTCACCTCCAGAGGCCGCTCTCATACTGCATAAAAACAGCGGACCCTTCCCAGCCGCTCATGCAACGGACGCAACTATCAATGTGGATTTTTGCTGATAACAGATAGCTCCAGAAGTCTGTTATCGGTGCCAATTAATCAGCAAAACCGATATATCGGTCGACCTCTACTGGACAGTTCAGATTCACTGGCTTTTTACTAACATGTCAATTCTCCTTTTTAGAGTTATAACTTGGCATTGCCTCTTTTAAAAGTGGCATGAGATACATAATAATGGTCAAACTCATTCATCTAGTGCATTTTTATGTAGAAAAACATTTAAATCCAGATAATCACATGAAGGTGTCTTGTGTAAGTCCCCTTTGGATGAATCTTCCATGACAGGCCCTCTCTCCTCTTCACCTGTGTGACTGACTGAGCACCAGTGTACAGGGCCAAGGGTGCAATGACGGAAAATAGGCGTTGATGTCTTGCTGAAGAGGCAGTCATATGCAGATGTATTTGGTCCTTGTGATGTCACAGTTTCAACAAATTCCAAACGAGCCATTTCAGAAGCTTGGTTTAAATAAATGCTCTTTTTCTATTGAGGAAGTTCTGAAACTTACAGTATGTTTTTATACTGTAAAATCTTTTGATCTTATGTCAAAAGATCAAGAAAAATGTGATTCCTCATGCCATGACCCCTTTAACATAAGGCTACAGTCAACAGCAATCTATTTTACAGTTGAGTTTCTTAATCTGTCCTGTTCTCACAGTTCTATCTGTGCTATTTTTAATTGTCAGTCTATGTACATGTGCAGTAGATGGATGCTTTTGGAGCATCGCACTGGTTTTCAGTGTCACAAATGCCATGTTTTTAGGATACTGTGTCAAGATAAAAGTAGTTGAAACTTTGAGAATCGTGTCTCATGATCCCTGCATTCTATTGTGCTTCGTCCAGGGAGTTTTGTGAGGTTTAATGAGGAGCGCTGACTGCCGCTTACTGACACTGCTTGTAGGAACACAAATTTTGAATTGCACCGATGATAGAAAAATACGTGCTTTTATTACAGAATTTTTGTAAGGGACAGGGACATGATTAATTGCGTTAATATTTTAACACAGTTTTTTTTTTTTATGATTAATCGCACTAAAATATCACATTAAATCGACAGCCCTGATATACAGTATACATACCTTTTTTCTGGAATTGGCAGTTGCTCTGTTAACTAAATAACAGCTTATGTGTTTTTCCTTTCTTTTTCAGTTTTCTGTAAATCTGTTCAGGACTCTGCCCCCCTCCTCCAACCCTACAGGAGCAGAGTTTGACCCTGAGGAGGATGAGCCCACTCTGGAGGCAGCTTGGCCGCATCTGCAGGTGTGTGTGGAGCTTCATTTCATCAGAACCTGACTCTTAAGGGCCTTCCATATGACTCATGTCGTGCGTCAGTGCACTGCAGAGAACATCTTGTTTTGATTTAAATGCTGGCACTTCCCATCTAATGATACACCATCTGAAAATGTCCTTTCTTATTGGCTGATGCTTCGAAAGGTCTGTGGCTACAGGGTCAAAGCAGAAATAGTTTGAACTTTGAGGGCCACGTTAAAATGCTTGACAGAAGTGCAAGCTGACGCTTCACTCCATAGACTACAATGCATTTGGCAACGCTGATGCTAGTCATGTGGAAGTCCATTTACATGTTCTTACTGACTCTCTAGATGCAGTTTTAGCCCAGTGTTACACATGGTTTGCAATTTTACTCAATTTTGAGCTAAGGGAAAAATGTAATCCAAGATGGTGAGCAAGGCGAAAGGTATCTGAATTAGTAATATACTTAATTCATTCAATAATGAAAAGTATGGGTTAAAAAAGTTACCTAATTTAAAATTGACTATTTTAATATTAGATGTGCTGTGTATTTTTATACTTAGAGTATCATGTTATTAGCTTAGCAACAAGCTAACATCAAACTCTTACAAATTCGTTAGTTTAGCCTCCAATGCAGAGCACAATTTAGTGTGGCGCAAGGAGTTGCTGACTATGTAGTGTTCCAAAATAGTCACTTATGAGGTTCCATCTCATTAGGTTTTACCCTTAGAAGGCAGCTGCATGCATAGGCAGTACAAAGCAAGGCAATTCACTAAGTCTTAGCACAGAGCGTCCATCTCAAGTTAGTAAGAGGTCCATTTGTGCTAAAACGAACAACATTTGTTTTTGTGGTGGCAAAGAGGACCTGACTGATACATTAATCTTGTATTGATATTGATCCTTTTGCTACCCCTCTCTTTTTGTCTCTCTCTTTCTCTCCATCCTTCAGCTTGTATACGAGTTCTTTTTAAGATTCCTGGAATCACCTGACTTCCAGCCCAACGTTGCCAAAAAATATATTGACCAAAAGTTTGTAATGTCGGTGAGTACCCTTTCTTGTGTGCTATAACTGCATCACAGTTTGCCTCACCCACAGACCAGCAATGGAAGATACACACTGTACCTGTTGTGGAGTGAGAAAACAGGCCTCTGGTTGCTATATAAGTTGCTATTGCTATATAAATTGTATATAAGTTTATGCAGTGCAGTGATTATCTCTTTCTGCACTGTACTTGGGTTAAAAGTTTGAGGATTTAAACTTTTTTTTTTTTTTAAATTAAAGTGTTCTTTATCAAGGCAAATGATGCCCATTTCATGTGTGACCCTCATCTGTTGTAAACCACGCTAAATTCCGTCCAGCAGCTAATGATTCAATACCTTGGATTAGTTTGAATGAAATATAATTTATATATCACTACATGACCAGGGCCAGTTGATTTCTTTTGTACTACTTCCACACAGTTTCTTACAGAAGCTCTTTGAGGATAGGGAGGGAATTTATTTTCTGAAATAGTTTTGCATTCTCACTTTTAGTCAGAACGATTATGATTTTTATTGCCATTGTTCTGGTTTTCTTTCGGTTTTACCATGAGTATAATGGTTAAAATATGGTTACTTTAGTCAAACAATGGTGAATGGGAGAGCTGCTCCATCCCTTCAGATGCTCTCATTTGTCCAACATCAAGACGATTCAGCAGTAATAAGGGAAAAGTGATATTTTGAAGTGTTTTCATAGATGATTATGGTAATGCCTCATTTCTTTTACAGCTTCTGGAGCTGTTTGACAGTGAAGACCCCAGAGAGAGGGACTTCCTAAAGACCATCCTGCACAGGATCTATGGAAAGTTCCTGGGGCTGAGAGCCTACATCCGTCGGCAGATTAACAACATATTTTACAGGCAAGCTCTCAAACTAATCCACATCTGTATTAGTTTCTTACTTATGCTATGGATGCTGACTATATGGTGCTCTAAAAATGTGTCCTCATTCATAAGCTTTGTAATGCTGGCATTCTAAGAAGTGAGTTGGTCTTTGAATCAGTAGAGAGTTTTCCATTCTCAGGAATGAGAGCAGGTGAGACGGATAGCTGAGTCGATGTCCTTGATCTCTCACTGTAGGTTTATATACGAGACAGAGCATCACAATGGGATCGCAGAGCTTTTAGAAATCTTAGGAAGGTGAGTGTTGCCACTATCAAGTGTTGTTTACTGAACTGAAAGAACGTGTCTGTCACATGACCAGTCTCATGTTCTTCCCACAGTATAATTAATGGCTTTGCCTTGCCACTGAAAGAGGAGCACAAGATGTTCCTCATCAGAGTCCTGCTGCCTTTACACAAAGTCAAGTCTCTCAGCGTCTATCACCCGCAGGTACGCTTAAGAGGAACTCTTTCCTGAAAACATTTGTTTCATTGGCAGTTTGTGTGTGGTAATGATTGCCTCGTAGGGGTGGGTTATGCAACAACAAAAAAATCACAGTAGAAATTATAGGACGACCAATAGTGGATTTTGCTGATATATAAGGTGGTGAAATAGGCAGATATCTGAGAAATCGGCTGATAGTTTTTCTTTTTTTTTTTAGAATGTTAAAATAGGCTAAATAAGGCTTTCCTTACTGTGTCAGGCACAGACATATAGGCTACAAGAGTCTAAAATAAATAAAATCCCAAATGTAGATAATTGTTCAACCAAAATTCCAATAATGACCTGGAAAAAAGATTTGGTGCTTTACGCAATACTTAAATATAAACAAGCCCAGAATACACCAGAGAATCTGATTTTGAAATGACAGAGACATGGCTCTGTTGCAATGCTCTTTATGCAAGAATTTACAAAATTAAGCTTTTTATAGCCAATATATTTCACCAGATGAGGTTTAATGAATTTGGAGACACGATGTATGTGCTGACCTGATGGCACATGCATTTTTCTTTGCATGCTTCTACTCCAGTTTAGAACATTTGATTTACAAAATATGCATTGAAGTGAGGATAAAAATATGGATGAATATTGTCAATGATGACATTTAGATACAGCAAATTCCCACGAAGTGTCAATGATTGTTTTTATTTTGCCACTTGAGGCCGCTGTTATACTGTAGAACCAA
This sequence comes from Myxocyprinus asiaticus, assembly GCF_019703515.2. Lineage (NCBI taxonomy): Eukaryota > Metazoa > Chordata > Actinopteri > Cypriniformes > Catostomidae > Myxocyprinus > Myxocyprinus asiaticus. The sequence continues at coordinate 9,892,749 of NC_059366.1, forward strand.
ATCATTCTAACTGTAGACTCCTTCAGCGCCATCCAAAGACGAACACGGAGGAATAAAAAAAAAAAAAAAAGTATTGGCATAGATTTTTGTCGATAATGATTGTTCCAAAATGCAACTATCGGTAAAACCGATATATCGGTCTACCTCTAGTAGAAATCATGGTATTCCTAAAACTTTGGCTGATTAATGAGAATTATCACTAGAAACACTGTTTGAAAAACTACTGAAAAAAGTCATTTTTACTTTAATGTCTGAAATAGGGCTCTGTTTTATTAAAATGTTAACTAATTAATTGCACAGTTTTCTGTAATTAATCACGATTAATTGTGGTGCATGGTGCAATAAAACAAACATTAATATAATCATAAATATATTTAATTTATAATTTGTCTCAAAACACAGACTAATTAGTCATTTATTTTAATTATTTAAATATGTACATGTTGAAATGTTAAGTTTTTTGGTGGATAGAGTTAATTAGACACACTTTTACATCTTTGATACAAGTATACTGTATGTATGCATGCCATACATTAGTGGATATGCTGTAATTAAATGTTGGGCAAAATCTTCTGCAGTTTTCCAGTGGAAATATTATATATTTTTTTATACAAATGGGCAGATTCAGTTAATATATCAAACTTTATTGGCAAGAGAAATTTAAGTGTACATAGCTGATGCATTATTAGACACTATATATTAGGGCTGCAACTAACGATTATTTTGATAATCGACTAATCTAACGATTATTAGAACGATTATTCGACTATTCGGGCGATTATTGCAATGATTAATCATTAGCTCTTAACTGATTATTCAGCTTGTGCCCCGACTTAAAAGGTTGTATTAAACGTGCTTGCTAACAATAAAGAGGACAAAATCATCTTTTAAAAATACCTCTAAATGACATTCACTGAATTAAAGGGAAAAAATACTTTTTATTATATTTAATTCAGTAAAAATTTCACTACAAAAAAAATCCTATTGTTATCAAGTATATTTGTCTTTTTTTCTATTTAAAATTGTCTAAAAATCTTTAAAACAAGATACATTTACTTGAGATGCAACATATAAGATATTTAGACTTGCTTTAAGAGAATATATCTTTAATATAAGTGTATTTTGTATATAAGTGTATTTTTTCACTTGTTTATACTTCTGCCAGTGCAATAAAGACAAAATATACTTATATTCAAGATCTATTCTCTAAAAGCAAGTCTAAATATCTTATCTGCTGCTTCTCAGGTGAATGCATCTTTTTTAAAAGGATTTTTAGATATTTTAAAATATTTTTATTTTTAATATTATATTCAACATTCTCAGATAAAAAAAAAAAAAAAAAAACTTAATTCTGCAGTATAGCTGCTAAAGTAAATGTACGTTGTTTTAAAGGAGTTTTTGATATTTATATTGGAAAACAAGCCAAAACAAAAACAAATAAAAAACGTATTTTGTTGCAGTGTATAATGGGGTGAAGACTACCCCCTCTCATCTTTTTGTTCACTTCAGTCCATCTTTAACTCACAAAAAAACAAACTCTCTCTTATTAATAAAGCTGCGTTTTGCCAATTTTCTTCACGATAAGAAATGCACAGTGACATATATTATGATTCAATAAGTTGCCATCGCGTTATAATCTAGCTTCATTAAGCGTGCGCACTCGAGGGATGAGCGTACCCGCAACAGAGTGTACCTCAGACGGGTGCAATTTCAATCTCTCCCCCTTAGATCGGGACACTTCGCGCAACTCATAGAAGAGGAATGCCAGTTTCCTTTAATACTTTAATAAAGCCATAACGCATTAAATATAGCTGCATTAAAGATGTAACGCCGGGGTGTTTCCTTTAAAGACGCTCGACACGCAAGTTTTGCTTAAGCTGAGCATCAGCTCCAGCTACGCTTATTTCACAACAAGAGTGCTTCTGTATTTACTTATTTTGTATTTTTGCATTATAATTCCCTCATACTTTGCGATCTACATCACCTGAAGCTGTTTGGAAAGTTTAGAGTGCATCTGGACTGTGAGATGTGTTTTCTTTCTCTCCTCAGTCAGGCACGAGCTGCAGTGCTGCTCTTGTGTGCAATCATTAGAGTTTCATATGATCTTATGTTACGTTAAGATCAAACGACTATTGGACAATGAAAATTTTTGTCGACAATTTTTTATTGTCGACAACGTCGACTAATTGTTTCAGCCCTACTATATATACAGAAATAAAATATAGTGAATGCTGAAGAAGTTTAATTTGCTGAAGCTTATAATCTCAAAAATAAAACAATCTTCTCTGCCTGTTTCTGTTTCTATTGCACACGCACTGGGTCTCTCTTGCGCAGTTTCGCTTTTGACATTGGTTGAGATGTCAGTCACTATATGTGTCCCCTCCCCTGGCACATGGTGAGTGAAGCTGAACGGGTGTTTTTCAATTTATTCAAATAAGAGCTGAGCGCCACGCTCGTAAGGTTGATTCTCATTGGAATAAATTAAAAACACCCGTTCAGCTTTGCTCACCATGCGTTAGTGGACTTACACTATCAGTGAGCGATTTAGAATCAAACGAATTGTTAAAAAATTACAATTGAATCTGCTTAGAACCATTTTCTCTTTAAACCCAACCAAAAATTAAGCTCCTCTTTAAGTTGATCATAATCGTTTGCATGAATTCTAAACTCCCAGGGGTTTATTTTTATTAAAACAAACCGATTTAAACATTTTTCTTTTTGTTATATGAAGATCACTTTGGACAATTTCAATCAGGCTTTCATCGCTTATTTTTGGTACTTTTCAAAGGCCTTTTATGTATGGATTTTACTGTTTTTGCCACCTTGTCCCCCCAGACCTAGACTTTTATGATTAAACTATAAAAATCCATTATATAAACAAAAATCAAAAACCTTTTCAATATTTAATGTTTGAAAATTATTTCTATTGACTGTTAAACAATTACGACTGTCCCACACATAATTTCCATCACAACAAACAGTTTTGCCCCTTATAACTTTTTTCAGAAGTTAGTTCACTTGTTCACCAAGTGGACTAAAGTGTCAGTGAAGAGCATGCCTGAGATGAAAAATGAGACAAGTGATGTTTGAAGAAAACTAAAAACTTTAACAAATTTAAGTGAATATCACTTGTGATGAGAATATTTTTATTCAGTGTCATTTCCAATAAAGCAAAAAGTGTGTGAAGATATTATTAAATTGTGGTTTTTTACATAAAATGTTAGCTATGAATTAGCCACACATTTCCACCACAGAATTCTATTAAACACAATACAGAATTTGAGATGTGCTGGAAATGACACTGGTGGGACTTTTCATGACTGTCACAAAAACATGACAAAAATCACAGAAATCTCCTGTGATGCATTTAAATAATCTGCTTTTATGTGTGTCATTAGACAAATGACATAAATGAGTGATAAAATGAAAAATGTTTGAAGAAACACTCTCATAAATGGACAGATCCTGATGTAAATCACTCAATACAATAATTTCTCCACATTTAACAATGTCAAGATTTCCTACTAGCACCTGTTCTTCCAGTGTTAGCAACAGTAACTAAGGGAGGCAGGGCTGAACAAAGGGGGCTGTGTTCCACTTCAAACTATTACACCCTCCCCTCGCTAACTTCCCTTCATCTCGTGGACTTGGATGTACATCATAGCCTACATTGCACGAGCCCACTACTGGCAGAACCCATGCAGTTGGTTGAAATTTATCAGCCTAAACCCTTGAACACTTGAGCTCGTTGTCACTCTTGCAGTAAGGCTGCAAAAGTTGCTCTTTTTGCACCTGAGAAGACAATGTCTTCAGAGATTGATGCAATGACAGATTCAGCTAAAGTTTAGTTGTAAATTCAGAGGCTTATATGTAAATCTTGCCATGTATGAATTAACTTTTCATCCAACTGTTAGGATTAATCCAGTTTTCCACAAATGAAAATGGTAACATTGCAATGGACACAGGCTGTGACTGTGTCAGTTTAAGGTAGCTACAAGTATTATACGGTTAAATCCTAGTGGTACTCTTCTGAACTGCTTAACTGACCTAACTTCACATACAGCTGTGCACAGCTTTCTGTTATATCATTCACAAGATGATATAAGAGTTGTGTGGGGTGGGGGGTTGATGAAGAGCGATCTACTGTGATGTCACAATCGAGTTCCATTGTGGGATATGGAGCTGCCTGAAGCGTACATCGGAGTCAACAAAACTTCCCTCGCCTGCTTATTGAAGTGGTACGGAATTCCAAAATGGTGGTGGGGATTAAAAGTGAAGTGGAACGCAGCCAGGGTCACTTCCACACCACACTCTATGCACTTTTTTTCAAACAACGGCCAAAAAAAACACCCTTGTGTTTTACACAACAGTGATACTCAAAGTTGTATGTTATTTCAGCTGGTATATTATCCACCCCACCCTCACAGTGATATGTTTTGCAGAATATATGAATAGAATGAAGAATAGCAGTGACTTGTGTTAGCCAACCTATTGTGTTCTTTGTAATGCCTTTTGGAAAATGTTTGAGGTGTTGTTTCCTGTCTTTTCAGCTGGCCTACTGTGTGGTGCAGTTTTTGGAAAAGGACAGCAGCCTCACTGAACCTGTAAGACTTTACAGCTTTGGCAACAATGTCTTTGCCATTTCCTGTCACTATTAATAAAATTTCCTTATTTCATGTTTCTTTTCATTCTTTCATGGTAAACTTCAATTTTAAATGTGCACATGAAATTAAATTTCATTCCTCATTTCAAAAGTTTTACCCCTAAAAATATGAAAAGTACTAATAAGAAAATGTGTTTAAAGTCATGTACACTAACATGAGGTGAAGACTCCAGTTATATCAGTTGCCTTATAAAATGTGTTTTATTCTACTTGGACCAGTCGATTCATGGGGGCAGACATTAAGATTATATATCAGACCAAATACTACTAATTTTATCTCGGTAACCCTCTAGATTTTGGGCACTTTCACTCATGCAATAATTGTTTTGTGTGATGCTGCATCAGATACCGCTTAAGCCCAAGTATTCTTCGGTCAGACTACACGACGCGTGATGCAAATTTCATCATCAGCGCTGAACGCGTGCAGCCCGATTTTTCTAACCGTGTGTCTATGAACGTGCAGAATCCGCATGTGCCTGGAATTATTTGCATGAATTGGTGTGTCCACAAGGTGGCAATACTCACATTTGAGCTGTTGTTATCACAAAGAATCGCTAGAAGATGATGTAATCACCTGTTGTACTGTTGTAAAAATAGCAACAGTGGATGTGCACGTCAAGAGCGCATGTGTGAGGAGGTCTGGAGATACCTGTAATTGTATACCTCGAGTCTGTAGGAATATAAAGACATCCTTATGGGTCTAAACTCCTGAAGAGAAATAGTCCGGTGTCTTAAAGCAGTTGTACCGCGCATGCGGCAACCGCTTGTTTATGCGCGCACCGTTAAATGGAGTATAATTTGACTGGCTCTTGTTCGACAGTATGTAAACGTTGAGCATTCACATCAAAATCGAAGTATACTTAGTGCTTTAGTGTTAATATAAAGTCCAAAACAATTGCCATATCATATAAAATTGAGTGTGTGTACCTTTAAAAAAAACTTGTTGATGCATAGATATCTTTGAGAAAGCTGTCTTTATACTTTGGAAGAAGCCAAACTTTTTTCTCCTGGACTAACTAAAGCACCCTAGGCGAATGAAGCCGGTGCTTATACTATGTGCAATGTCGTTTTAAAATTATTTTGTTTAAGGTGATGTCACGCATTTAACGTACTGTTCCAGCCACAGAAGTAATACAGGATGGCATGGCTCTCCATGGATCGCAGCTTTTAGAGCTATATCGATTTTTTTGCTTTATTAAACTTGTCACAGAGCCCCTTCCGCTTTTAAAAACTACAATCACTCTCCACTCATTTGTCGTGACCACCCTGCCTTTATGGAGTTTGTGCTGCGAATCATGTAAAAAAAAGTATACTTCAGCACAATCTTTGATAGACGGGCTTCTAAGTTTTCCATTTAATGACACTAACCTAGGTAACAACAACTCAGCTGGCATGCGCGATTGTCATGTCCAAACCACACCCATGATTAGTTTTAATCAGTCATCAATGCTCTTCGACCAGCTGAGTTCTCCTAGGAAATATCACCAAAAAAAAAAGCAGAACAAAAACGTCACTGCATTTTGTCATCATTTGTAGGCGAGCTAAGCGAAGCCTGTCCCCCCAGTAAGTACAGATTAGCCTTTAATTGCCTTCTACTTGTTCTCTTGTCTGCATCAGGTGATAATGGGTCTGCTGAAGTTCTGGCCTAAGACTCACAGTCCTAAAGAGGTGATGTTTCTGAATGAGCTGGAGGAAATTCTGGATGTCATCGAGCCCTCAGAGTTTGTTAAAGTCATGGAGCCCCTTTTTAGACAACTGGCCAAGTGTGTATCAAGTCCACACTTCCAGGTGCGACAGCACAGTCTCACTCTAGAATTTAAGTGTTGGACATCTTTCACTTTAAACTCCTAGAAAATTGTGAAACTTTTCAGTTTACCAATTTAGGCAGATAGATTGACAATAAAATCAGTTCTTCTGTGTTTCTATGTTCTATGTTTCTGCTGTAGTCCTAGTCTTATAGTCTTGTCTTGTAAATGTGTTGGTCAATTAAATGTAATGTCCATGTATGTTCCAGGTTGCTGAAAGAGCATTGTATTACTGGAACAATGAGTACATCATGAGCCTGATCAGCGACAACGCCGCCAAGATTCTCCCCATAATGTTCCCCGCACTCTACAAGAACTCCAAGAGCCACTGGAACAAGTACAGTCACACCTCTGTTAATCCAGCTTACCTTCTGGAGTTGTCACACAATTAAAAAATGATGCATCTTATTTGTGTTTTTGTTTCTTTTTTTGATTATGAATGATGAAAACCTGAAGATCAAAGTTCTGTTCAAATGTCTGATGTACTAGTGTTGTCATTCCTCCTGCAGGACAATCCATGGGCTCATCTACAATGCTCTGAAGCTCTTCATGGAGATGAACCAGAAGTTGTTTGATGACTGCACTCAGCAGTACAAGGCTGAGAAGCAGAAGTGAGTGAATGATGGGAGAAAGAGGGAATGTGGTGGAAGATCAAAGGAGAAGAGAGATAATTTGGAGATTGTATAGGATTGTTCTCAGGCAGATTGTTTGGGACGCTCTTATAATCAGCTGTTACTGCTTGTTTTGCAAAAACTAGAGAGCTGCTTACCTAGACAGCATTTTTGAGCACATTCAAATGATTCTGAGTTACAGCCACTGTCTCCATTTAGATATTATGGCAGGTCTGTTTAATCTCTTTGGATTTTGTTTTAGCTAATGGCAACCATGTGCATCCATAAACACATGAGTTACTGTCGCTGATGCAACCTAAACAGTTTGTTTTCCGGTTCTTCCCTAGAGAGAAGTACAAACTGAAGGAACGGGAAGAAATGTGGCACAAAATTGAGGAGTTAGCGAAACAGAACCCTCAGGTACACACCTTCCACTATACTCTCATACTAATACACTGAGAGAAACAATTTTTTCATGCTCACAGAGAGCTATGAGAATGACAGGGCACCGTTCACAACAAAACTGTTGGCAGAATTTTTTAGCTCGCAGCTTTTATAGTTGTATGAGGCATTCTCAAATTAAAGGAGTATTTTTATTGTTAAACCTTTAAACAGAAATAAGTCATTAATAAAATAGTTAATTTTATTTTAAAGTTAATAGAAAATATGTTTAAAATGATATACACAGGAGTGTTAAAAGTACTCAGAAATTGAAAATTTCTGAAGTGAAAATTGTAATCAATTAAAAGTCCAAGTATCAAGCCAAAAACATACTTGAGTGAAAGTAAAAAAGTATTTACATTAAATTATAAAATGTAACTTTTTTTCCTTGCTAGAATGAAATCAAGTGAGAGGAGAATGTGGCCAATTCAATTGTTTAAGTGCATTTTATTGGTGGAATAAATAACATTTAAATTAAATTGCTACCAAACCTCATAATGAAATTACTCAAATTTATGATTAATATTTACTGTAATTATTATTATTATTATTACTGTTTTTATAGTTATTATGAAAATAGCCTAACAATGACCACAATAATACAAATTATAATAATAATAATTCAAAAAATAGGTAGAGGAAAATTAATATGTATGATTTAGATATGAAAGGTTTTTTTCAAGTGCAGAAATAAATTACACGTACATTTAAATACAAATTCCTTTTATGAAATATACAATGTAAATTATAATTTGTGACTTCTACATTCATACCATCCAATCTGCTGAAATAGCAGGCTTTTAGAATAAAACTTGGGACAAAACTGTTGATATTTCTCACTTTGCATTTATCACATCCGGTTGGGTGGTCGCATAAGGTCTAGTTGCACAAGTCAAAATATTTCAGCATGGATCTGTAAATACTGCATCCACAGATGGTTGGAAACCCACGCTGCCCCCGTGTGGCTCTACATTAGAAATGAATGACTTCCAGTCTATCGTTTGTCAAATGCAGTGAAAAGGCGGCTTTAAGACAAAAGAAAATGATCTGCAAAAAAGTACTTTTCAAGTCTGAATAAAATTGTAAGGAGTAAAAAAGTAAATTTCTTTCCCCTTTGGAAATGTAATTAAGTACAATCATTCCATTTAAATTGCACTTGAGTGAAGTATAGTACTTAAGTATAGTAATGAAGTACAATTACTCAAGTACTTCACACCACTGTGTACACTCGGATGAGATGAAGACTCCAGTCATATCAGTCTTGGAGAAAAAACTGCTTTATTTTACATATAGTGCTGGGAGAACATTCATGAGTTGAAATGAGAATTGTGAATTTTTACAGTGACACCGGTAACTGAGATCATCTGTTTTTGCATGATGCTGCATCTACCCTGCTAGCTTACCAGCACAAAATAAACACAAATTTGCCCTAATGCACCTTTAAGATGCAAAAGCTTCAATATTTATAATGCAGTTGTTTTACTATTACTGTTAAAACTTAGTGTGCAATTTGAATGAATTAACTCCAAAATACTCCTGACAAGTCTAATTATTGCAGTTCATCTCTCTTGAGGCACCCATGTGCTCTGAGGGCAAACACACACAACCCCAGAGTTTAATGTGGATGTGAAGGAATGGTGTAAATGTGTTTGTCAATCATAGTGTCTCATAAATGTCCCTTGACATACCTTTGAATTTTCACAGAGTACAAAGATCACACTTCGACCTGGTCTAGCCCAAGAGGAGGTTAGTCACTTTTGTCTCTAAACATGATGGATATTAAAATGCACTTATCCTACTGTTTGGGTTTTCTTTAAACTTCATCTTTCATACCATGTTTAGGCATAGAGTTGGGTGGTGTGAATAAAAATATTGTCATAGTATAAGTCATTTTATATAACAGATTTGAAAGAAAAACCATGTGATCATGCCTATTTGGGATAATCCAGTGAATTATAAACTTTACAAATAAACGTAATCTCATTTTATCTCATTTGTAACTTTCTCTTATTTTTATTATTTTCTCTTATTCAGTTTTCTCTTATTTGGAATTGAATGGACACAAAACAAAGAGTATTGATAACGAATGATAAGTCTGACATCAGTGCAAAAACCACTTTAGATTGTGTAACACTTGAGAAAAGACTTTATAAAATGGGTATTTCCAAATTGGATAAGCTTCATTTGAAGCTGTTGTGAAATAGAGCAATAAGCCACAAGAGGCCGTGCTTTACAGCGATTTCACTAAGGGCAAAGGGTGGTGTTGTTAGGTATGACACAAAGCAGAGTATGTTATTCAGTAGTTACATTTAATATTAATAGTATTTGGAATAAACAATTCAGACATCCACCAAGTAATAAAGTTAATTATTGTTTGGTGTGGGCTTAAAGTCATTAAAATACTTTTTATTCGAAGTCATTTATAAGAACAGCTTTGAATGTGGCTCGTCCAATTCAGGATATATCTTGGTTAACACGTTTCTATCGTCACATGGTATATACAGTCATACCGCCTAACTTATATATGTATGGGTTCATGTTTATATGCAGTATATGATGTATAATGAAAGCCCGGGAGGAATCCCCCTGTACTCAATGGAGACAGAGACCCCTACAGCCGAGGACATCCAGCTTCTGAAGAAGACTGTGGAGTCAGAAGCCTCACAGGTACAATTGAATGAAACTCTTGGGCTATTCCATGTCAAATCAGCCTAATTTTAGAAACTTGCCTGGCTCAGAATTTTTTTAAACAGAACAAAAAACAGTGGTGATCAAAGCCAATATGTTAAATGCCATGGATCAATATTTGCTGAGTCATTCATTATCTTCATACAGGGGGGGTCAAAAAACAATTTTGCCTATGATTTAAGAGCAAAACTACAGGTTAGAAAGATGGAACCATCATTATTTCATTTTTACACAGAGATAGGTCAGTCTGTTACTAAAATCAGTTGATTTCAGCTCCAATTGTTGCATCACATGCCAATGACGTGAGTCCAAAAAATGAGAGAAAAAACACTTTTGTCTCTTGAAAATCAAGCTTTTGATGATTTTATTTTATTTTTGATGATTGTTTTAAAGTTAATAAATACAGGTACATTTATAGTTCCAACATTATTTGAACTTCAGACCCTTGTTTGTTGGACAAGAAATGCTAGCTTTAATACTGTATCATGTGACCCACATTTGGTTTTCGACCAGTGAATATGTGGAAAATGTATCAATTTATGGATAGCACACTGAGAGCCCCATATCTCTGGGATTTAACCACATAGGGCTTAAACAATGTAGATACAAAAAAGAAAGTTTGTCCTGAACCGGAATTTAAAGGGATATTAAGATACATTTAATACTCCAGGAGTTAAAGACACTCCAACTTTGGAAAAACAACACAAAAAAGTGTTTTTCCCCATATTTTGACTCATTGGAATATGATGCAACAATTTTAGTTTTAATTTTAGATTTTAGTAATAGACCTACCTATCTCTGTGTAAAAATAAAATAATGATGCCGCCAACTTTTCTGAAGTTAATGTTTGACCTGTAGTGTTGCTCTAAAAACATAGGCAAAAATGGTCATTTATTCTAGGAGTCAGCTTCTAAACACTCCGCATGTCTTGTAATGTCTTGGTCTTGCTGTAAGCTGCACTGTCTCAGGACCACGACTCTTTCCTTTTAGGGGATGAAAGACATCAAGAAAGACAAGGTTTTGATGAGGCGAAAATCTGAGCTGCCGCAGGACGTGTATACTATAAAAGCCCTAGAATCTCACAAGCGAGCGGAGGAGTACCTGACGGCCAACCAGGAAGCCCTCTGACCAGGGAGCACCGCCACCCTTAGCCATGCCTAAACTGTCCCTCTTGTCTTGGTCCAAAATTGCCACCTGCTGTAACCCAACTCTCTATTCCTCTTCCTCTATCAATCCTCACTTCCTCCCTCGCTGTTGGAGAGCCCTGTCTGCCTAATCCAGCTCACAGAGCAGTGGAGAGCTCCCACCCACAAACACTTTCCAAAGTTTACACAAATCCATAGTTACTGATCCTCACAGAACTGAAGCAACCTTTGGGTTGGTAGAAAGCAGTGTGGTTTACAAATAATCAAAGTATGCACTTTTTGTTTGTTGTTTCCATACTCCAATCTGTTTCCAGGCATTAGTCCGCATGTTCCTTATCCCATTTTTTCCTCCCGCTGCTTGAGAGCTTCTCCTGTATTCCATTCCCTGACTCTGTAAATCCAATCTCTCTGACATGTTAGGCACAAAGGGGCTAGACTTAACTAAATGAATCATGTTACTCAAGAGATAAATGAAGACAGTGATGGTGAACCTGTATTGTACTGGATTTGTTGCATTAGATAGCTGACTGGACTCGTGTGTGTGTGTGTGTGTGCTGTTCTTTCACAAGGGATCTGTCTTGCTCAGCTTAGGGATGGAAGCCAAATAAATGTGATCTGGATATCATATACAGAAAACAAATGAAAGAAACTGGTTTCTTATAAAGAAGCCTAATATATTAGACAGCAATTTGAACTCTCATGAGATTGCACATTTATTTCAAGTTCCTTAGAAATAACTCAGGTTATATCTCCATAGCCATCACAAAAATTAGAAAAGGACAGAACTGACCCACATTACAGTGCAAGTTAATGTGACTAGCTAAGCTTCTCATCACCAGTTAGTCATCTTAAAGGGATAGTTCACCCAAAAATTATCTTATTTACTCACCCTCATGCCATCCCAGATGTGTATGACTTTCTTTCTTCGGCAGAACACATAGATTTTTAGAAGAATATCTCAGCTCTGTAGGTCCATACAATGCAAGTGAATGAGGACCAGAACTTTGAAGTTCCAATAAGCACATAAAGGCAGCATGAAAGTAATCCAGATAACTCCAGTGGTTTAATCCATATCTTCAGAAGCAATATGTATTTAAGTCCTTTTTTACTATAAACCTTGGACCATCCCCGACCAGTTGGTGGCGATGTGCACAAAGAATGTGAATAGCCAAAAGTGAATGTGGAGATTTATAGTAAAAAAAAAACAAAAAAAATTTTTTTTAATGGATTTAAATATTTATCTGTCGCTCAGCCGCACCTATCATATCACTTCTGAGGACATGGATTTAACCACTGGAGTCATATGGATTACTTTTATGTTTCCTATATGTGATTTTTGGAGCTTCAAAGTTCTGGTCACCATTCACTTGCATTGTATGGACCTACAGAGCTGAGATATTCTTCTAAAAATCTTAATTTGTGTTCTGCAGAAGAAAGTCATTCACATCTGGGATGACATGAGGGAGAATAAATTATGAATTTTCATTTTTGGGTGAACTATCCCTTTAAGACTCAAGTCATTTTTGAGACCCAACACCCTGCTCACATGAGGCTGAAGTGTTCTTCATAATCCATATGCTGTTTTCCTTGTGATTATGTATCTGATTGTCAACCAAAACAGTAAAGGAGCTTTATGAAAGTGATCACCTCTATTCAGACCACCAGCAGTACACTTTTAAAAATGCTGTAAAAATAGTATATACTCCATCCATTTATGGTCGCAAAGAAACTAATGTGTCCTTAATGTACAGGCTGAAATGGTCCATGGTTCCAGATGTTTTGTTTTATTTTTAAGATTTATACCTTTTGAAATCAAAATGTCTTAGCTTTTATAATGTGTCTTGTTTTGCTCCATAGATTTTGTGTTGTACCTAGAAATGAAAGAAAAACCTTTCATATTTAAGCCTTTAAAAAGGAAACTATTCGTAACATCCAAAAACCTAAAGAGGAGTGTTAAAAACTCAAGACTCCTGTCCAAGATTATAGGTCTTGTTGATGTTTTTTCAATTTTTAAAGCACCTAAGCAGTATTTTTTATTTTTTTTTTATTTTTTTCTGGTATAAGAAAAATAAGGAGTGTATGTTCAAGCGCTATACAATCGTCCTAATAGGACAATATACTTAAGAGATACACGCTTACCTATGCAGGCTTAATATATGGAAACTAAAAGCCTGCAGTTACTGTCGCAAATACTTGTGTACTGTATATTTGCTTACGATTGCACCCTTGCCCATCCAATGCCCTACAATATTCCCTTTTTTGCCCCAAATTAATCTTTTCTTTAATTCTGTTTGCTTGTATGATGTCCCGTCTCTGTTGTAAAGGTCTTTGGCTTGTGAAGGATAACTCACTCTGATCATTCCAATAGTGAGGGAACATTTACTCCTCCAAGAGGCTGCTGGACAACGCAACACTTCATTGGCTTACCTGTCCCAGCTGTACTTTTCCATAGGTCCAAATGTGTGCATATATATTTTGACTTGTGCAATTACAGTGTATAGTATGCAGTGCAGAAGTGAAATCTTTCAATTATTAGCTGTTTGAAGTGTTAGTCACCTCTGACTCAATCAAGAGCATGAATTGCCATCTTACTCGCCTCTACCAGACTAGAACATTCCAGAAACAGAGGCAATGCTGCATGCCTCCTTCCTAAATGCAAAGGGACAATATTTTGCATCTTGACAGGCGGATGGGGCCAGTGTTCAGCTTGTCTGGCAGCAATGTGAAACATAGAGGGAAATTAAGAACGTATGGGTCTCTCAACACTCACCCTTCCTTTTCCCTCCTCTCCCAGCCCCGTTCCCCAAGTCTGACACTAATCTTAAGCTGCTTTCCAGGTCATATGTACATATGTTGTACTTTAATTAGGTCGAGCATTACATAGTAAGAAAGTCATATTTTGTACAGATGTTCATGAATGTACAGAACAAAAATAAAGAAACACAAAAGATGTGATGGCCATGTGTGTTGCTTAAGCAGTGTGAGATGCATTGCACAAGGTGGTCTCTTGTCAACCATCAAATGACTGGAACCGTGATTCAAACAACACAATGGAGATGCACCATTATTGTCTATACTGTCATACAAAAGCAACAAATTTTGCGAAAACTATCCTTACACACACAAAAAAAAAAAACATTGAATAACACAACTACGTTGGAAGTAGGCTGAAATATTGAAATAATTATTTTTTGTGTTGTTTTTTTTTTTTTTTTTTTTTTTTTAATCTTGGCTCCAGAAAGTCAACTATAAGATTTCCGTTTCGAAAGTTTCAGTCCATATTGTTTAATTTTAGTTTTAAAGGAATGTTCTGGTCTCAGTACAAGTTAAACTCAATCGACAGCATTTGTCGTACCATAATGTTGATTACCACAGAAAATCATTTGTTCTCGCTCCTTATTTAAAAAGCAAAAAAACTGCAATTACAGTAAAACACTTAATAAAGTGTAGTAAATGTGGCTAGTCCATAAATGTTAAAATACACACTCTTTCAATAGTATAACAACAGGATGTAAATGTTATATATGTTTAAATGATTTCAGTGTGATGGAATCGCTTACAGAGCTTTCTTGCGTTTTGTCATCATGACAAGTATAATATTGGATTTTACCACACTAATATCACATAAACGTATGATGTTTACATATTGTGGTTATACTTTTGAAACTGTATTTTAGCATTTATGGACTGGTCCCATTCACTTCCATTGCATGTGCCTCTGTAACCTGAAACCACAATTATTATTATTTTTTTTTAATAAACGATGGACGAGTCGAAATTGTTGTTTGTTGTAATAATTGATTGAGCTTAACTTGTACTGAACCCGGAACATCCAACTTAAAGGACATGTCCACTATGAAAGTGGTACCGTGCCTTTAGATTCGTCGTCTTTTCAGCGTATTGAGTTACCACATGTAAGAAGCTTGTGTTTTTGCACTCAGATGTAGTGGATTAGCTTGGGCTCTTAAAACGCTTTCACTTGCGGTCCAGTCTCAGGCCTGCAGAGCTTTGTCTGGACTGAAGCGTCTGCTGGACCATGTCCTTCCATTGGTCATCGGAGATTTCTTGCGCCCAGGCAGGGATGCCTAATGTTGGCAAATTTATAGCCGCCATGGTCCTTTTCACCAGCTCAACGTGATCTATGAGCACAAACAAGAAGAATGGAAGAGTTCTATGGGAAGTCAAGATTAATGATAGGCAGATATCTGGCCATTTTCTGATAATCGTCATAGAGTGCAACAGTGCCCGCCCACTTTTTCAGCCATCTTTGTTCAGGAAATATTTTTCCCAATAGGGATTTTTAATAAAAAATTTAAAATCGAACAAAAAGACAAAGGTACATGACTATATTTAAAAATGCACTCTGTAACTTTTTGCTCGTGTCATTTTGGACTTACAGTGACACCTGTTGGTGTGGATGCAACATCATTAAAAATCAGTAGTTTTCAGTTACAGATGCCATTGTAGAAAATCACTATTCACAATCAGCCATTAATTTAATCCAAGAGTGAAAGCGTCCAAAAACAAGACAGTCACTGAGATTAAGCGAGTAGTATTCAGCTGGTCATGTGATTCTAAAATGGCAGCCCCCACAAGGGCGCCCCTGCCCCATGTAGAATAAAAGAGCTTTTATAAGATTACTGATATGTCTGGAGTCTTCAACTCATGTGAGCGGTCATGATTTTATACATGTTTTCAAATTACAATTCATTTCTTTAGGAGTAAAACATTTTAATGGGGAAAAAATGACTAAGTGCACCTTTAAAGTAATAGCTCACCCAAACATGAAAATAATCTAATCATTTGTTCACCCACATACCATCCCAGATTTCCACTTTCACTTCCACATTCTTCATGCATAATGCCACCTACTGGTCGGAGCTGGTCAAATGTAGACATAATAAAAATGACTTAAATATTGATCTGTTTCACATCCAAACTTATCATATCACTTCTGAAGACATGGATTAATCCACTGGAGTCTTTATGGATTACTTTTATGCTGCCTTTATGTACTTTTTGGAGTTTTGGTCACCATTCACTTACATTGTATGGACCTACAGAGCTGAAATATTCTTCTAAAAATCTTAATTTGTGTTCTGCAGAAGAAAGAAGGTCAAACACATCTGGGATGGCATGAGGGTGAGTAAATGAGAGAATTTTCATTTTTGGGTGAACTATTCCTTTTATGTCTTTAATGAGGGAATGAACTACAATTTCAAGAAGCGTAATCAATTAAAAATAATGGAAAAATATAACACGATGTAAAATTGTTCGTTATAAGTATACAAACAATACATTTTAATTGTATTGCAAAATATTCATAAATATGCAAATAGCTGCAGAGTGCTTTAGGCGCGATTTGTGTGCCAGGATTCTGTAGTCTAATTGGTGGATCGTTCCTTTAGGATTCACAGGCAGAGTAGTTCTTCACCAGGAATTCAGCTATGAAGCAAGTTTTTGAAATTACAGGGCTCGACAATGGACAATGCATGATGGCCAGGGGCCAGTGTGAGAGAGGACCACTATTTATGAGCCCCACACCTTTCAGCCCTTCAAAGCGCTCACAATTTAGTGTAAAGTCTTTGAAGGAAATAGGGTGTAGGGATGATCACTTCTGAATGGAACGCACCCATCATTCAGATGAGTTAAAAAGATATAGCAGCATGAGAAAGAACTGCCTGAACTCTTTGCCGAATTTCACCAAACTCTTGCATAGATACTGTAAGAGCCTAATGTATTTGTTAAATTCATCAATAGTGTGTTTCATAATTATTTCATAATTTACTATCGCCCCTTTAAATATATGCATTTTCTATGCATCATCTGTAGTATTTACATTCAGTTTACTTTACGTGTAACAAACGTTAAAATGGTACTGTCTCTTTAAGAACAGTGGTTGTTCAGTGAACTTGTTTCAGTTGAGTGGTTTCTTTACCACATCCGTGCTGTGTGTTTCAAATAATCTGACTGTAATTAAAAGAATAGGTATTAAAAGAGACTTAAATCAATGAAAATCAATTGCTTAGATCTCAACTTTAAAGCAAAAGTAAAAGCACTTTTCTGTAAAGCACTTTTATGCGATTACCATGAGGCATAAATCATATCTTGCAAATTATAAATGTGATACAATTCTGGGGGGAATTTTCTTAAAAACAATATTATATATATATATACAGTTATGCTCAAAAGTTTGCATACCCTGACAGAAATTGTGAAATTTTGGCATTGATTTTGAAAATATGACTGATCATGCCAAAAAAACTGTCTTTTATTTAAGGATAGTGATCATATGAAGCCATTTATTATCACATAGTTGTTTTGCTCCTTTTTAAATCATAATGATAACAGAAATCACCCAAATGGCCCTGATCAAAAGTTTGGAAAAGGATATAAAAAGATATCCAAAGCCTTGAAACTGCCAGTCAGTACTGTTCAGTCACTTATTAAGAAGTGGAAAATTCAGGGATCTCTTGATACCAAGCCAAGGTCAGGTAGACCAAGAAAGATTTCAGCCACAACTGCCAGAAGAATTGTTCGGGATACAAAGAAAAACCCACAGGTAACCTCAGGAGAAATACAGGCTGCTCTGGAAAAAGACGGTGTGGTTGTTTCAAGGAGCACAATACGACGATACTTGAACAAAAATGAGCTGCATGGTCGAGTTGACAGAAAGAAGCCTTTACTGCACCAATGCCACAAAAAAGCCCAGTTACAATATGCCCGACAACACCTTGACACGCCTCGCAGCTTCTGGCACACTGTAATTTGGATTGACGAGACCAAAATAGAGCTTTATGGTCACAATCATAAGTGCTATGTTTGGAGAGGGGTCAACAAGGCCTATAGTGAAAAGAATACCATCCCCACTGTGAAGCATGGTGGTGGCTCACTGATGTTTTGGGGGTGTGTGAGCTCTAAAGGCACGGGAAATCTTGTGAAAATTGATGGCATGATGAATGCAGCAAGTTATCAGAAAATACTGGCAGACAATTTGCATTCTTCTGCACGAAAGCTGCGCATGGGACGCTCTTGGACTTTCCAGCATGACAGTGACCCTAAGCACAAGGCCAAGTTGACCCTCCAGTGGTTACAGCAGAAAAAGGTGAAGGTTCTGGAGTGGCCATCACAGTCTCCTGACCTTAATATCATCGAGCCACTCTGGGGAGATCTCAAATGTGCAGTTCATGCAAGACGACCAAAGACTTTGCATGACCTGGAGGCATTTTGCCAAGACGAATGGGCAGCTATACCACCTGCAAGAATTTGGGGCCTCATAGACATCTATTACAAAAGACTGCATGCTGTCATTGATGCTAAAGGGGGAAAAACACAGTATTAAGAACTAAGGGTATGCAGACTTTTGAACAGGGGTCATTTCATTTTTTTCTTTGTTGCCATGTTTTGTTTTATGATTGTGCCATTCTGTTATAACCTACAGTTGAATATGAATCCCATAAGAAATAAATGTGTTTTGCCTGCTCACTCATGTTTTCTTTAAAAATGGTACATATATTACCAATTCTCCAAGGGTATGCAAACCTTTGAGCACAACTGTATGTATGTATATATATATATATATATATATATATATATATATATATATACATACACAAAATATTTACCTTCAACACATTATTTTAAAGCCATGATGGTTTTTCATTTTTGTGTTGGAGCCAGTGAAAATGTTGGCATGGCACTGGCTCAATCTACTGGGCCAGTAGAAAAAACCCTTAGCGTTGAATTATGTGGACTGATGGCTTCAGTAGAAGCATAAACCATTATTAACAAACTCAGAGCTCATGGTATGTCTATCTTTGAAGGTTTATATGTTATCGTAAAAAATGTATTCACCTATTAAAAAAATGAATGGGATGTTTACTTGCGGAACCAGATTGTTGTGCTCTATTGAACTGACTTAGCAGTGTGCCATTCCACCTGTCAATTCCCAAATCTGCCAGCGACTGTCAATGAATTGAGTATATTTTACTCAAATTAATCAGAACTTATTTGCTATCATTGAGTTTATCATTATTTATACTGGACAGTGGCCACTCTTCCCTCTAGATATCAGATCAGCCATTAAAATAAATATATTGGTTGACCACTTATGATGGCTTCTTTTCTAATCAGGCCAACTGAATTGATCAGGGTGATGAGATTTTGATACTGATAGAGAACTACTGCAACAGCTGTCAGGAAATTATGTGCCAGTGTACTGTATGAGAGTTGGTAAAAAGGTTGTAGAGCAAATGCACTAAACTATTACCTGCATCCATGGGAATAGATGCATTGCTCCTGTGAGCAGCAGCTCCTTCAGGGTCTTCCTCTTCATCGCTGTCTGGAGGAGGAGGCTGGGGCAGGAACAGGCCCATGGCCTGCACAATGTTGATACAGATGACAATTCAAATGTAATTATAACCATTGATGGGTAAAACCTCATTTCCGCACTAGTACACAACGAGTCACCTGAAAAAGAGAATTCGTACCTCTATTCTATCCTGGACGTCCTGCAGCTGTTCGGCAGTCGTTCCCTCATCAGCTGGCTCAGTGTGTGAGCTGTTCATGCCGTCTGGGTCTTGATTCAGAGGCTGATAATAATATCCTCCTCCATGGCCTTCATCCTCATCTCCAGCTCCTCCTTCATCCTCCTCCATGTCCTCTCCGCTCCACTCCTCCTGCACTGCGGCGTCTACAGGCCGATCCTGCGCCAGATCCTCCTCGGTGTTCGGCGAGATTCTCTCTGGACCCATCTCTCGGCCCCTCTCCACTTCCATTCAACGGCTCCTGACAGAAACCTGTCATACGAGACACGTTATTTGTGATAGAGCGATTCATTGCAGTTTAACTCACGCACATTGACATATAAAGAATATATTCGACATATATTCGACTTTTTGTATAGATGACACTCCGGTGCATTGACTAGCCGACAGGACAAGCACTTACCATAAAAAGAAAACGTCAACAAACACTGTCTGGTTATTATTATTGTTTTACCTGGTTCCTCTATCAAACTCTTTTCTCCAAATGTTTTGGTGAAATTCAATTGTATCTGAAGAGCTGTTATTTGCTTCCGGTATTGCGCAGACGAAGAACCGCGCACTGATTGCGTCACCACGTCCAAACACCAGGGGGGGAAAAAATATGTATTTATTTATTTACAAACTGATACTTATTTTTTATATATTTTATTAGGAGATTCTGACATTCAAACATTTACTTATGAAAACAACTAATTAAAATTTCATAAAACCACAAACCTATATAGTAAAAAAAAAAAAAAAAGGAAGGATAAAAGCAGATAGTGATTTTATATCTTAAGAGTATAATATAATTGCATTTATATAATTAATTAATTTGTATATTGATTTATTTATTTACATGTTTTTATTTTCTTTTTTCTTTTTTTCTTTTTTGTTATTATAACTGAAACTGTAACCCCTGAGTATTTCTAACAGATGCTGATGCACTGACAAAAAATAAACAAATAAAATGGTATCAAGAGTAGTGGGGTGAAATAAATCTATGAAGCAATAAGTCAAGCTTTTTGACTCGAGGAAATGTAAAAATAAACAAAAAATATTTTCAGTTGACTTACAAATATAATAATATAATTGTGTTGTGATCAAATGTGATCATGGCTGTATGTGTGCATGTTGCCACACGGTGGCGCTTGTTCGTTTGTGTGCTGGATGGAAACAAACTGTATTTACCAGAGATCATTTAATAACATACTGTGTTTTTACAATATAGAGAGCAAAACAGTCAACTAGCGTATTACGACAGTGAGTCACCGTTTGCGGATACCATACATATGAATATGGAGAGCCGTAAACGGAGACCTATCTGTCGCAAAATTGTCACTGTCTTCTCTTGTAAAACAGCAATTTTATCGTAGTAAACTCCACACATAGTTCATTACAAAAGTATTGTTTAGTGTTTAACATGTTGAAGATTAGCAGACAGGCAGTCAGTTCATTAAGTGATGAGCTGTTTCCTCACAAAAGCAAAAATTTCAAGTTGCATAGGCCGATTGACAAAGGTGGGCTAGGCCTATGCAAGATTTTGCTTTAATATTATGCATTCGGTGTCAGACATTTGGCTCATTGGTCTCTTCCACCTGGGAGAGCCCCTCCCTGGTTTTGTATTGAACAGGAAGTTCTTGCCCCTATTTCGCCAGTGCAAAGCCTTTCTATCAAACTAACCGGAGAAGTTAAGTCACACCCCGTTATCTCACATTTGCACACGGTATGGACAAAAGTGTCCAGAGTGTTTAATTCTGACATTTATTTAAATGTTGCCTCGAGCATATGGCTGAACCCCAAATTATGTATTAATAAGTCCCCTTTCTGCTGGACAGAGTGGATTGTGAGGGAGATTAATATGCTCAGTGACCTATATGAGAGTGGAGTGTTGAGATCGTTTGAAAATATGGTTCAACATTTTGGGATTCCCAGGTCTCAATTCTTTAGGTTTTTACAGCTGCGCCACCTGCTCTGTACTATTTTTGGGAGTAGCATACACCCCCCTAAAGCGGCAGATACTCTGGGAGTGGTCATTACTGCTTTTGGAAAAGGTCATGAGGAATCAGTGTATTACTCCCTGCTAATTCAGAGTCTGGGGGACGGAGCTTCAACTTCACTCAAGAGATTATGGGAGAAAGATTTAAACTTGGTATTGGAGGAGGAGTGTGGGCTAGGATTCTAAAAAGCATAAAGTCTGTATCTAGAGATGCAAGGGGGCGCCTTATGCAATTCAAGATTGTACATAGATTCTATTAGACACCCTCTAGATTAAATAGGCTTGGTCTTAAAGACACACCCACCTGCTGGCGATGCCAATCAGAAGATGGGACACAACCCATGTTTTTTTGTGGTGTGTTAAGATCCAGGAATTTTGGTTGAGGGTTCAGAGTTTTGTGTGTGACGTATTGGGCACTCAAATTTAATTTAGCCCCAGACTCTGTGTTTTAGGCGATGGGGCGGTCATTAATAAAGGGGATAAGTGCATAAAAAATTGGGTCCTAGCCAGTGTTATGATGGGTAGACAGATCATTCTTAGGGGATGGAAGTTGGCTGGAGCGCCCTCATTCCAAGAGTGGTGCGCAGAGATGGGAAGGGTAGCGGCATTCGAGGAGATGTCATATAGAAGGCTAGGCAACTTAGATTCATTTAATAAAAAATGGGGCTGCTATTTGGCCTTTTTGGAGGACTCTTGGGGAGGGGCAGTGGAGAGAGAAGTGCAATTTTAAATGTGTGTGATTATTATTTATATATATATATATATATATATGTATATATATATATATATATATATATATATATATATATACATATATATATATACATATATATATATATATATATATATATATATATATACATATAAATATATATATATATATATATATATATATATATATATATATATATATATATATATATATATATATATATATATATATATATATATATATATATATATATATATATATATATATATATATATATATATATATATATATATATATTATGTATATATTTATATATATATAAATTTTGCAAAATTTCACAAAAATGTATTCAGTGTACTGAAGCATCTCCTCCATAGACATCCATTCAAACAAAGGCCTCTGGTCTCCTCACCAGTATACCGCCCTTGTAGGCTCGCCCTGATAGAAGGGCTCTGGAGTTTACTTGTCTGTCTGAACTTCCTCTCTAAAGCATTGCCTATCTGTTATTAAGAATATCAGTCTGTATTAGTGTCAAAGAATGGGGGCATTTGCAAAATAATAAACATACTTTTGTGGAGGGAGATAGGATGTGAATATTTACCAGTGGATAGTGAAGTAATTACAGAAATAGGGCAAAGTTTTAACAGAGCATGTCAGCTATGATAGTCTGTCTGAAACAAGGTTACTATCATAAACTAAAACTAAAACTAAATGTAAAAAAAATAAGTAATAATAAATTTGTATACTGAAATAAAAATAAAAATCAACATAATTGGAAAAACTGAAACTAAACTAAAATAAATGTTCATGGCTCTGAAAAAACTAAACTAAAATAAAAAATAATCGTAAACATTTTTTAGTTTTCGTTTTTGTTGCAATATGTTTTTAAACCTTTAAACCCGCTATCACCTTAACATGAAGATGCCACTAAGTGGCGATGGCACCAGCAGATGACTATTGGCCTCATTACATTAGCAAAGACAGAGCGGGAGGAAATCACTACAGTACATCATAGAGAGAAGCAAAGCAGGTAGAAAACTAGGGTGACCAGAATTCGGTCCCGGTTTTACGAGGTATGTGCCGGTGTCCCGTTATTGCTCTAAAAAATTTAATGTAATAATGCCCTGGTTTCAGCTGTTAGGCTCACTGATTTAATTTTTTTTTTCTTGTAATTAACATTTTTATTGATTCATATGCATATGACAGTGGGAAAAACTCAACACATATATAAAGAATCAACATTTTACATTTAAACCCTACTTATACAATTCCACCCTGACCCCTAACGAACACCCCTGTGGTCCCACATAACACACACACACAATCCCAAAAAAAAAAATACTAATTATATATAAATATATATATATATATATATATATATATATATATATACACTATATTGCCAAAAGTATTCGCTCATCTGCCTTTAGACGCATATGAACTTAAGTGACATCCCATTCTTAATCCATAGGGTTTAATATGACGTCGGCCCACCCTTTGCAGCTATAACAGCTTCAACTCTTCTGGGAAGGCTTTCCACAAGGTTTAGGAGTGTGTTTATGGAATTTTTGACCATTCTTCTTCCAGAAGCGCATTTGTGAGGTCAGACACTGATGTTGGACGAGAAGGCCTGGCTCGCAGTCTTCGCTCTAATTCATCCCAAAGGTGCTCTATCGGGTTGAGGTCAGGACTCTGTGCAGGCCAGTCAATTTCTTCCACACCAAACTCGCTCATCCATGTCTTTATGGACCTTGCTATGTGCACTGGTGCACAGTCATGTTGGAACAGGAAGGGGCCATCCCCAAACTGTTCCCACAAAGTTGGGAGCATGGAATTGTCCAAAATCTGTTGTTATGCTGAAGCATTCAGAGTTCCTTTCACTGGAACTAAGGGGCCAAGCCCAGCTCCTGAAAAACAACCCCACACCATAATCCCCCCTCCACCAAACTTCACAGTTGGCACAATGCAGTCAGACAAGTACCGTTCTCCTGGCAACCCCCAAACCCAGACTCGTCCATCAGATTGCCAGATGGAGAAGCGCGATTCGTCACTCCAGAGAACGCGTCTCCACTGCTCTAGAGTCCAGTGGCGGCGTGCTTTACACCACTGCATCCGACGCTTTGCATTGCACTTGGTGATGTATGGCTTGGATGCAGCTGCTCGGCCATGGAAACCCATTCCACGAAGCTCTCTATGCACTGTTCTTGAGCTAATCTGAAGGCCACATGAACTTTGGAGGTCTGTAGCAATCGACTCTGCAGAAAGTTGGCGACCTCTGCGCACTATGCGCCTCAGCATCCACTGACCCCGCTCTGTCATTTTACGTGGCCTACCACTTCGTGGCTGAGTTGCTGTCATTCCCAATCGCTTCCACTTTGTTATAATACCACTGACAGTTGACTGTGGAATATTTAGTAGCAAGGAAATTTCACAACTGGACTTGTTGCACAGGTGGCATCCTATCACAGTACCACGCTGGAATTCACTGAGCTCCTGAGAGCGGCCCATTGTTTCACAAATGTTTGTAGAATCAGTCTGCATGCCTAGGTGCTTCATTTTATACACCTGTGGCCATGGAAGTGATTGGAACACCTGAATTCAATTATTTGGATGGGTGAGCGAATACTTTTGGCAATATAGTGTATATATATATACAGGTGCTGGTCATATAATTAGAATATCACCAAAAAGTTGATTTATTTCACTAATTCCATTCAAAAAGTGAAACTTGTATGTTATATTCATTCATTACACACAGACTGATATATTTCAAATGTTTATTTCTTTTAATTTTGATGATTATAACTGACAACTAAGGAAAATCCCAAATTCAGTATCTCAGAAAATTAGAATATTGTGAAAAGGTTCAATATTGAAGACACCTGGTGCCACACTCTAATCAGCTAATTAACTCAAAACACCTGCAAAGGCCTTTAAATGGTCTCTCAGCCTAGTTCTGTACGCTACACAATCATGGGGAAGACTGCTGACTTGACAGTTGTCCAAAAGACGACCATTGACACGTTGCACAAGGAGGGCAAGACACAAAAGGTCATTGCAAAAGAGGCTGGCTGTTCACAGAGCTCTGTGTCCAAGCACATTAATAGAGAGGCGAAGGGAAGGAAAAGATCTGGTAGAAAAAAGTGTACAAGCAATAGGGATAACCGCACCCTGGAGAGGATTGTGAAACAAAACCCATTCAAAAATGTGGGGGAGAACCACTACGCACAGACGTATGCAAGACATGGGTTTCAGCTGTCGCATTCCTTGTGTCAAGCCACTCTTGAACAACAGACAGCGTCTGAAGCGTCTCGCCTGGGCTAAAGACAAAAAGGACTGGACTGCTGCTGAGTGGTCCAAAGTTATGTTCTCTGATGAAATTAAATTTTGCATTTCCTTTGGAAATCAGGGTCCCAGAGTCTGGAGGAAGAGAGGAGAGGCACACAATCCACGTTGCTTGAGGTCCAGTGTAAAGTTCCACAGTCAGTGATGGTTTGGGGTGCCATGTCATCTGCTGGTGTTGGTCCACTGTGTTTTCTGAGGTCCAAGGTCAACGCAGCCGTATACCAGGAAGTTTTAGAGCACTTCATGCTTCCTGCTGCTGACCAACTTTATGGAGATGCAGATTTCATTTTCCAACAGGACTTAGCACCTGCACACAGTGCCAAAGCAACCAGTATCGGGTTTAAGGACCATGGTATCCCTGTTCTTAATTGGCCAGCAAACTCGCCTGACCTTAACCCCATAGAAAATCTATGGGGTATTGTGAAGAGGAAGATGCGATATGCCAGACCCAATAATGCAGAAGAGCTGAAGGCCACTATCAGAGCAACCTGGGCTCTCATATCACCTGAGCAGTGCCACAGACTGATCGACTCCATGCCACGCCGCATTGCTGCAGTAATTCAGGCAAAAGGAGCCCCAACTAAGTATTGAGTGCTGTACATGCTCATACTTTTCATGTTCATACTTTTCAGTTGGCCAAGATTTCTAAAAATCCTTTCTTTGTATTGGTCTTAAGTAATATTCTAATTTTCTGAGATACTGAATTTGGGATTTTCCTTAGTTGTCAGTTATAATCATCAAAATTAAAAGAAATAAACATTTGAAATATATCAGTCTGTGTGTAATGAATGAATATAATATACAAGTTTCACTTTTTGAATGGAATTAGTGAAATCAACTTTTTGATGATATTCTAATTATATGACCAGCACCTGTATATATACACATAAAATAATATATATATATACACATAAAATAATATATATATATACATACATACATATACACAAATAAATAAATCAAATAATAATAAACATACATGATTAAACTAAACTCTCCACATCCCCTCCCCGAGAGTCCCCCCAAAAAACTAAATATTTGCCCCATTTTTTAGCAAATAAGTCCCTAAACCCCAGCCTTCTACTTACCGCCTCTTCAAATGCAGCTACCCTCCCCATTGCCACACACCACTCTGAAAAATAGGGTGCTCCACTTGACTTCCAACCCCTTAAAATGACTTGCCTGCCGATCATGAGACTGGTCATAACCCAATTTTTTATGTGATTATCCCCTAAATGCATGACCGCCCCATCACCCAAAATACAGAGTCTGGGACAAAGCAAAACCTGAGTGTTCAAAACTTCACACAAATACCTCTGAACCCTCAACCAAAACTCCTGGATCTTAACACACCCCCAAAAGACAGTTAGTGTCTCCAACTTCTGACTGGCATCGCCAGCAAGTGGGTGTGTCTTTAAGACCAAGCCTATATAATCTAGAGGGGGTCCAATCAAATCTATGTAAAACCTTAAATTGCATAAGGCGAACCCTTGCATCTCTAGATACAGACTTGACATTTTTAAGAATCTTAGTCCACACTCCATCCTCCAATACCAAATTCAAATCTTTTTCCCATACTCTCTTGAGAGAAGTCAAGGCTCCATCCCCCAGACTCTGAATTAGTAGGGAGAAATACACTGATGCTTCATGTCCTTTTCCCAAAGCACCTGCCACTTTAGGGGGGTGCGTGCCACTCCCAAAAATAGTGCAGAGTAGGTGGCGAAGCTGTAAATACTTATAAAACTGAGATCTGGGAATGCCAAAATGTTGAACCAAATTTTCAAAAGGTCTCAATACTCCACGCTCATATAGGTCACCAAGTGCATTAACCCCCCTCACAATCCAATCTGACCAACAAAAAGGGGACTTATTAATACATAGTTTAGGGTTCAGCCATATGCTCGAGGCTGCGTTTAAATAAATATCCAAATTAAACACTCTGGACACTTTTGTCCATATCGAGTGCAAATGCAAAATAACGGGGTGCGACTTAACCTCTCCGGCTAGTTTGATCGAAAGGCGTTGCAGTGGCAAGATAGGGGCAAGAACTTCCTTTTCAATACAAAACCAGGGAGGGGCTCTCTCAGGTGGAAGTGACCAATGAGCCAAATATCTAAGACCGAATGCATAATAAAACAAAATCTTGCGTAGGCCTAGCCCACCTTTGTCAATTGGCCTATGTAACTTATTGAAATTTAACCTGGGGCGCTTACCATTCCAAATAAAGGACTTCGTTATGCTATCAAATTGCTTGAAATA
Organism: Myxocyprinus asiaticus; assembly: GCF_019703515.2. Classification (NCBI taxonomy): domain Eukaryota; kingdom Metazoa; phylum Chordata; class Actinopteri; order Cypriniformes; family Catostomidae; genus Myxocyprinus; species Myxocyprinus asiaticus. The sequence continues at coordinate 9,920,942 of NC_059366.1, forward strand.
AGAGCGGGGGACATCTACAGGGAGAGACTGAAGCAGGTAGTTGAATTTTGGAATACAATTCATTTTAATAACATTAACCTTCCCAATCATCGATAAATGTAATGAAGCCCACCTGCCCACATCACTCGAAAACCTTTTTATTAAAGGGTCAAAATGAACTCTAACTAAATCAGACAAATTTGCTGGGAATAAAATCCCCAAATACTTAATGCCCTGTTTGGGCCACTGGAAGGCACCCGGCTGGAAAGCCGTATGCTGTCAGTGCCAAAGCTTCGGATTTAGACCAATTGACTTTGCATCCTGAGAACTTGGAAAAGGAATTAATAATTCTGTGGAGGCAAAGCATAGATCTAGTAGGTTCAGAGACAAATAATAAAATATCATCTGCGTAAAGCAGAAGCTTATGCGCCACACCTCCCGCTGTCACCCCTGGAAAATCATCCTCCTTTCTTATCACGGCTGCTAATGGTTCCAGGTCAAGACAGAACAATAATGGGGAAAGAGGGCAACCCTGTCGAGTGCCCCTATTCAGAGTAAAATAATCTGAAATTAATCCATTTGTTTATACCGCTGCTACAGGGTGTTTATAAAGTAACTTAATCCAACCAATAAATGTACTCCCGAACCCATACATTTCCAAAATCTTAAAAAGATAATCCCATTCTACCATATCAAACGCCTTTTCGGCGTCAAGTGAGATGGCAGTGACCAGAGATTGTTCATTCGCCACTGACCACATGATATTGATGAGACGCCTGATGTTGTCAGAAGAGCTGCGGCCCCGAATAAATCCCACCTGATCTATATGTATAAGAGATGTCATAACTTTACTTAATCGGTTAGCCAAAATTTTTGACAATATTTTTACATCTAGTTGGATCAGGGAAATTGGACGGTAACTTTTACACTCGCTTGGATCTTTGTCCTTTTTAAGAATCAGACTGATCCGGGCTTGTGTCATGGTTGTAGGAAGTTTTCCCTTCTTTAATGATTCAGTATAAACTTCTAACAAAAGTGGAGCCAGTTCTGTAGCATAGGATCTAAAACATTCTGCGGCAAAACCATCTGGCCCCGGAGCCTTGCCTGTAGGTAGGGACTTAATTACCTCGTCAAGCTCCTCCAAGGTTATCTCAGAATCAAGAGAGTTTTTTTGCTCAATCGTCAATTTAGGAAGATCTAATGGTCCCACAAAGTTTCTAATATCTTCATCAGTAGACGAAGGCGTGGAACTATAAAGATCAATATAGAATTCTTTAAAGGCATTATTAATATCAATGGCTGATGTAAATATTTCACCACCAGCAGATTTCACTGAGGGAATGGTAGAAAAAGACTCTCTCTGCTTTATATATCTAGCCAAAAGCTTCCCTGTTTTGTCACCCGACTCAAAGTATGACTGTCTTGCCCTGAATAACCAAAACTCCACTTTCCGCAACAAAATAGTATTATATCTGTATTTCAATCGGGTCAATTCTCTGAGGCCATCAGCTGACATACGGCGCTTCAGCTCTGCCTCTGCACTTTTAATATTTCCTTCCAACTCCACAAGTTCTCGTGCTTTGGATTTTTTGATGAATGAGGCATACTGTATGATCCAACCCCTAAGAACCGCCTTAAGTGCCTCCCAAGCCACGCCCACAGAGGATACTGAGGACCAGTTGGTCTCCATCTTTCAGTCTTTAACATTTGTTGGAAATCAGGATTTTGCAGAAGGGATACATTAAGGTGCCAACTATATGATTTCTTTTTCTCTATATGTGGCATCACCTCTAAACTCACCAGGGCGTGATCCGAGACTAAGATATTTCCAATTAAGCAATCAACAACAGATGAAATTAGGGATTTGGATATATATAAAAAAAAAATCTATTCTAGAATAAATCTTATGGACTGATGAAAAAAATTTATAGTCCCTACCGGATGGGTTCAAAAGTCTCCAAATATCCAAAAGACCAAGATTTTTACACATCCTGTGAAGCATCAGTATTGCTCTAGGGGGTTTACACACTTTTGCTTCACTATGATCAAGGACTGAATCCATCAAAAGATTAAAGTCTCCTCCCAATATTATATCATGAGGGGTGCCAGTGGCTTGCAACATCCTTTCAAGATCTATAAAAAAGTCCTGATCATCAGCGTTAGGTGCGTAAATATTAGCCAAAATCAGACTTTGCCCTTGAATTTCAGCTAAAAAAATAATTACTCTTCCTAATTTATCTTTAGTCTGTTTGAGACATTTGAATTGTAGATGTTTATTTACCAATATAATGACTCCCTTGCTCTTACTTGAGCCAGCACTAAAGAAAACATGTCCACCCCATATCTTCCCAAATTTTTCAGCTTCCTGCGGGGGTGTTTCTTCCTTTCTTGAAGAAACACTATATCATATTTCTTACATTTAAGAAAAGAAATAACCTTCCTTCTTTTTATGGGGTGCCCCAACCCATTCACATTCCATGTGGAGAGAGATAGTACACTCATATTAACAACTGACATATTGATATATAATAAAAAAAAATAAAAAAAATTGTGTGTGAAAAATAAAATTATACAGACCACATTCTCCATTAGAGAAACAATCAACCCCCGAACACCCCCCCCCCCGAACAAAACAAACAGAAAAAAGAAAAACGTGCGCATTAACCCCGTGCACGAAAGCGCCAACCGGCGACAATCCCTCTAAACTCAAAAGGTCCATGAACACACACGAGCCCCCACGACAACTTTGCCATCGGATTGCTCAATTTTGCCTCACAAATTTGTGAGGCAAAATTACATAACAGAAAATACTTTGTGAAATAAACCCAGTCAATAGGAAGAATGAACTCAAAGAATGTGTAGATTCATTCACAGAACTGTCTCAAAGGTGTGATCTTCCACAAAACAAATTCCAGCTGATATAAAGCCTTTCAGATTCCTCGGACAGACAAACGAATCTTCAGTGAGCCGGCTGTTATGAGTTCAGCGGGAATGACGTAATCATTCCAATGTCCCATAAAAAAAAACTCAACAAAACAAACTACAGCCAGCAGGAGGAATAAGCACGAAGAACGAACAGATTAATCCACAGCTGTTCCAAAGGGGTGTTATTCAACAGAACAAGCTCCAGCCGCTAGGCGGAGCCAACACAAAAAGAAACAAAACCGGCATCCCGGTTCCCCGGATGATCGAGTCAATTCATTCAGAGGCTGCATAAAAGTATATACCATGACTTACACAATCCGTCAGCTTTATAAAAGACATCCTTTGTGTGAGCATGTAGATATTTTGCGGTCATCCATAGTGTCCACTCTCAATCTGTCCGGGAACTTCAATGCAAAATAATCTTCTGTCAATGCAAAAGTTTCTTTGAGGAAAACTGTTATTCACAAAACAAGCTCCAGCCACTCAGCGGAGCCAATGGCAAAAACCCAAAATGTCGCCCAGCTTCCTCAAGAGTAAGTACAGCGAGTCAGACCCACTCACATGAGAAACATCCAATGGTTTACTCAGTCATTGATTCTATTAAAGATATTGCCTGATTTGGACATGTAAATACTTTGTGACCGACCTTCGTTTCTGTTCTCAGTTTGGCCGGAAACATCAGAGCAAACAAGATCTTTTGCCGATGTAAGAGTTTCTTACATTCCTTGAACCGATCGTGTTTCTCTCTTGTCGAACTTGCAAAGTCCGGGAACAAGAAAATATTATGGTTCTTCCAAGAAAGCTTCCCTTTGCTCCTCGCCTGGCGCAACACAAGATCTTTATCGGATGATCTCAGAAATCTGGCCAGAATCGATCGTGGCCTATCTCCCTCAGCAGATCTGTGAGCTGGGACTCTGTGAGCTCGCTCGATTTCCAGCTTGTGGCCTGTTATGTCGAGCAGACTCGGGAAAAACTCGTCTAGGAATTTCACCATATCTCTGCCCTCCACATGCTCAGGAATTCCAACAATTCGAATGTTATTCCTGCGGCTTCTATTCTCAAGATCTTCAAGCTTTTCAAGATGTTCCAAATCAACTTTTGTCACGGGTGGATTAGCAGTTAATTCCCTCTCCGAAGATTCCAGAAAATCGATTCGTTTTTCAACATCAGTCACTCTTGTACCTAACTCAGAGAATTTTATTTCCATCGCCATAATCGATCGACGTATTACAGCGAGATCCTCCAAGTCAGCAAGAATCTTCGTCAACATCACCAACATGTTGGACAACTGACCCTGGATTCCTTCTCCCGCCGCGCCATCCAAATCAAGTCCCTGGTCTGTAGGCCTGTCGGGGCTTTCATCCTGAACACATAAGTGTCTCTTAATGTCTCCAGAGCCCAAGGATTTTGACTTCTTTGCCATGTTTTGCAACAAAGGGCAAATGTGTAACTGGGTGTATCAAATTTCACCAGATTATAACATGAGAATAATCGAAAATTCAGCAAAGTGCGCAGAGCTCGTCGCTCACACGTCTGCTCCTTGCATGGCGTCACCCTTCTCGCCTATTTCTTTGAAATTAAATATCCTCAACGTCCTTCTTGGTATCATGTCTGGTATCGATTTCAGAGAAGGGAAGTTCTATCAGGAAGACTTACACACTTGAGTGAAATTCAAGATGACATTTATTTGATGAATATAAAACAGAAATGTAATGTCTCTCTTTGGCGTAAGCCCCGTCTGGTGGTCCGAAGAAGTTGTACTCGGAACTGTCATATCCTGCCGGAGATAGGAGGCAGGGGCGAGGAGCCTACCTCTGTGCAGGACGGGACTCGACTGGTGGTGGTGGGGTGGTGAAGGTTGTCGTGTTAGCACACTGAAACAGCAATGTGATAGATTGTGAGCAGACTTATAATGCATTGGCTTACATGTGATTGGCTAGGAGTTATCTAGCTAATGGTGTGATGATGTACAGCTGCTAGTCTTCCCGCTAGAACTACGCTGCACTTACATATACTTTATTGCATTGCACGATGATTTGACAATAATTTAATTCTATCAATCTGCAGCAATCCGCTCAGAATCTATCTGGTTACCATGACAATGACTCACTCGCTTGGCGCTCTTTGCTGCTCTCTGTCATCATCCAATGCATATTAGAAATGCCCAAATGAAAATGCATGTTCAACAAGCATTTATTATCTATTTCTTTGCACAGCACATGAAAATGGATTTGAAATGTTTTGCTGTCACTGTTCACCGTCTAGGGATGGGCGGATCGATCCTAAAGTATTGATACTTCCGATACTGATGTTGTTTAAAAAATATCGATCCTCACACAAAAATATCGATTCTATTTTTTAAATTTATTTTTAAACTAGGGATATTATTATTTGGCTACCATGAACATGAATAATAATTATAAGCTTCAAAGTGAAATAAAAAGGATTAGGCTATATTAGGACATACTTGTGCAGGATGGGAACTATTTCTTCTTCCGCTCATCTTGACATGAATGCTGAAAGACACAAAGCAGACAAGCGCTTGCACTGTCACAAGACTCATTCAAACAAGAGGGATCAGTGTCTTGTAGGGGCGAACAAAACGGTGACCGGAGAGGAGGAAGTTTTGAGGAGCTGAGGGAAAAATGTGTTCCATCACCTTAAATTTTATTTTTCGTCAGTCTTACAATTGATCAACAGAAGCCATAAAAAGTCAATCGCTGTAGTATTTTTTAAGTTTATCTCTGCAACCTGCCGATTTGAGATCCAGCGAGATACCATGGCGGAAAAATGGAAAGAGAGGGAAATTAAGGTCAAAGAAAAGGGCCTGACAAAGCAGTTAACAAAAACAAAAGGCAGTGAAGATGAAGTGATCATTTGCGGCACTGGCGTTTCTGCAGTACATTCATATTCGGTACAGAACTCTGAAATCTTTCCACTAGCTGACTCGACTCCCAGCACCCCTGAGCCAAAGAAAGGTAAAAAGCCTTCCCTATCTGAACTTCAAGAAAACAGTGTAGGATGCATCAGTGACAGAGTTAATGGTCTAGAAGAGCTCTTAAGAAAGAACAGAGTGAGCATTGAGGCTTTGAAGAATACGACAGAATTCCTCTTCAACGAAGTGAAAGATGTTAAAAAAGACATGCAGGATGTAAAGAGAGAAGTTGGTGCTGCACACGGCAAAAAGTTGTCAGAGTTTGTATCCAGGCCCAATAAGATAGAACGATACAAAACAAGATGGAATCTGAGACTTTATGGGCTGGTTGAGCAAGCAAATGAAGACGTGAAGACATGAGTGGTGGACATCTGCTGTGCTGCCGTTCTTCCAGATTTTACCAGCAAACTACAGCAAGAGGCAGACATCGTTCACCGACTCGGAAGGAAGTTTGAAGGAAATACTCCGACAGCGAGAACTGTCATCATCCAATTTATGTCCAGATCTACATGAGATTTGCTTTGGAAAGCTGCGAAAAGAAGCGACTACCTAAAGACAATCAAGCTAAGATTTGGAGAGGATTTAATGGCTGCGGACAAAGCCATACGTAAACAACTGTGGCCAAAAGTGGAGGCTGCTCGTCTGGTGGGAAAGAAAGCATACTTCATTGGAACAAGAGCCTTTGTTGATGGGAAAGAAATGCGAATGGAGACTTTGTATAACGCCTAAATGTGACCTTTGGTGCAGTGTCCACAATATTCTCAGCGAGTCCACTTTATTTCGCAAGGTGGGCCGAATTTCCGGTTCTCTAGTGGAAGTGCGATTTGTTTCCGTTTTGTGTAGCCGGTGTTACGGTTCAACTGGTTTACATGTTAATTGGTGACCTTCCGTTTTACACCAGATGTGAACGTCCGGCCGCAGATTCGTCGATTCCGAAAATCGTGCTTCCGACTCAATATTTTGTTCTCCATTAAATGTAAACTTACTACATAATGCTGCCATCATTGTACAGATTCAAACAAGTGGTATTATTAGAGCAAATGGCAGAAATATGCAAGATTAAAAAAATAACTGAGGTTGGAGATTCGAGCTCGGCCATCAGTAATTTGATCAATTTATGGGGTCATCTTTGTATCACATGAGTGTGTGTTCGGTGAAATGGTGCATATAATCCAGCAGTGTGTCCATGTTAACTTGTGCCTCAGATTACAAACTGATTGTCTTGTCTGATTATGACATTGTATGAAATATGAACATAATTTCATTGAAATGCTACACCCAAATATTATGCAATATCATAAAATCAGGCAGTAAATGAATGAACAACAATCTACAGTATATCTATGAATATATTCAGACATAAATATTGACAAATCCTCACTTTTACTTACCCACTGCTCATGTGTAGAAAGTTCACCACAAGCCCTTCAGAGCTTTGAAAGCATAAAATTAATCAACCCCTCTTTTTGCAGTTTGAACAAATAGTTATAGTCTGGTAGTCTGCGGTCTGGTACAGTTAATTACACTATTAGACACAATAACCTATTGCATACCAACATGACAAACCATTACATCAAATGTTGAAATGAGAGTGAAGTAAACTCGTGGACAATGGGCAACAACGGATAACTTGATAACGGCTACTTGTTTTTCTGATTTTATGACATTGATCAACATTAATGTCACTATTTAGACCTAAGACTACTGAGCAAATGTCCACACTAATAACAAACAAACTCAGTATGGCTTTCCCAGTGTTGGAAGCTGGATTATATGCACCATTTCACCGAACACACACTCATGTGAATATAGAGATGACCCCATAAATTGTCACACTCTAGTAGCTTAAATGGATATTGTGCTGTAGTGTCACACTGATCGTATTATTGATGGCCGAGTTCGAAACTCCTACCTCGTTTCTTTAAAAAAAAATCTTGCATAATTCTGCCGTTTGCTCTAATAATACCACTTATTTTAATCTGCACAATGATGCCAGCATCATGTAGTAAGTTTACATTTAAGGAAGAACAAAATATTGAGTCGGAAGCATGATTTTCGGAATTGATGAATCTGCGGCCAGTCGTTCACATCTGGTGTAAAACGGAAGAAGGTCACCAATTAACATGAAAACCACTTGAACCGCAACACTGGTCACTGCTTGAGTGTCATGCCATTAGATTTTTGCTTTTTAAATGTTGTAAGATGTCTTATAAATTTCCCGGACAATGTGTGTAATTAATGGTTATCGTAATAATCAAGCAAAACTGAAGTATTTTCTAAAACAGAAATGTTATGATCAGAAATCATTCACAAAACACAATGCTCCTGTCCCAGATGCTGCTTCTGCCAACAGAAGGATTGATTTAGAAACATCTGTTTATGTAATTTATGTAATCTGTTTGAATAATTTGTTTGTGTGCTCTTTTCACTTAATTGGCAAGAAGTCAACAGCGGGGATTACTTATATTATTCACCGTTACGGTCAGGCTACGATAGACGTCCAGAAACGAAGCGCAATGATTTATTGTGCTAACAGGTGTGTGTAAATGTGCTGAAAGTTCATTAGACATTTTGAGAATTTGTTCATTTCTATTCAGCATTGGCCTTTGTGAATGCTTCATGTGTTTTGAAATGGCATTATGACGGAGTATGAAAAGGAACTGTGTTTTTCCTGAACTGTCTGTGAGTAGTGACAATGTTTTCAACTGTTTTCATGCTGTGATGCTAAATGGATAAATTCTACAGGTGAAGACCATAATTATTAAATGAGACAATTTATAAATGAACTGTATTATGATTTTCCTCTGCCCTGCATTTTTCCTGCCTGCACTTCACTTTCTTTTGAGTGTCTTTGCAGAATGCGCATGTCTTCTCTTAAGCGGAAAATGATACACTCTTGGGAGCCCGAGACACCTCTGGTCTTTGATAAAAGGCCAATGAAAATTGGCGAGTGGTATTTGCATGCCACTCCCCCGGACATACAGGTATAAAAGGAGCTGGTATGCAACCACTCATTCGGGTTTTATGCTGAGGAGCCGAGACAAGGTCCGGCAATTTCAGCGGGTAGTTCAGCGTTGTGGCAGGAGGGACACAACGTCTTGTTCCCTCCATCAGGGAACAGAGGTTACGCAAGTAACCATGATGTTCCCTATCTGTCACTCACTCGACGTTGTGTCGATGTAGTGACACTAGGGGTCCCTATACAAAACACCGCAACTGGCTGAACTGTGTTACGTGAACTGGTGGTGTGTGACGGGCAGACAACTGTGTGCCTTGTAGCCAGTGCACCAGGCTGACACGTAACCTCCTCCCCCAACTTAGTTATGAGTGTCGAACGGCCCTTTGGGGACAAGTCGACTACCCAAAAGATAGAGACAGGCTAACCCAGTCGTGGCCTCTTTTCCCCATATTTTTTTTCCACTCCCTTAAAAACAAGGGGGATTATCCGACTGGGCCGGCAGGTCTAGTCGGGGGGTGTCCCTCCCAAGGGGAGGACACCGCGGAGACCAAACCTCGCCCAAAGAGAGGGGGGGATATTTTCTCGCAATGAGTACATGACCCATCCACGAACACTGTCTCCGCGTGAGCAGTGCCCAGACACGAAAGACAGTGATAGTGACCGTCAGAAGGCGAGAGATAACAAGCGCAACCAGGAATAACACACAAAGGAAAGGCATCTTTAAAAAGACGCGTCTTTAAAAAGACGTTGTCTTTTAGAGAAATACAGTCTTTTAGAGAAATATACTCTTATTTCTGCCGAAGCGCCCAGGGGCATTCTCTGCAGTGCACCAGACTGTTCATTCACATCCAGCAGAGGTGAACGAACAGTCGTGGGAATTCAGCTCAGTGAGCATGACCGTTTGGCTCCGAAGAGAAAATCTGAATGAGTGGTTGCGTACCAGCTCCTTTTATACCTGTATGTCCGGGGGAGTGGCATGCAAATACCACTCACCAATTTTCATTGGCCTTTTATCAAAGACCAGAGGTGTCTCGGGCTCCCAAGAGTGACCCCTAGTGTCACTACATCGACACAACGTCGAGTGAGTGACAGACAGGGAACAGTGTGGACATTAATTCAGTATCAATTAAATTTATTTGTACAGTGCTTTTAATAATACATAATGTTTTATATTTGCTTTGCAGAGAACATTGGACTTTTGTGTACAATGTTTATAAAGTATGTCCAAATCAATATGTTTATTTGTATTGCATGTAGTTCTTTTTGTATGGTACAGTTTATTGTGTGGCTGCTAATACATTGTTATTTCCTACACAAGAACAATAAATTCAATCTATCAACAGGATCAGTTGTTCAGTCAACACTAAAACATTTCATGTAGGTTATAGCTTTTAGAAACAGAGATTATGTATGTAAACTAACAATTCTAAAGCTAGATTGAGCTTACTACACATTCATCTCCCACAAAATAATTGTATTTTATCCTAAAAATGGCAGCATGACAGTATCATCGCCTGAGTCCTGTAATACACGAGCATCCTGCTGTCTGGACCTCCGCTGTATCCAGGGTTGGGAGGATTACTTTTGAAATGTATTCCACTACAGATTCCAGAATACATGCTGTAAAATGTCATTTGTAACGTATTCCGTTAGATTACTCAAAATCAGTAATGTATTCTAAATACTTTGGATTACTTCTTCAGCACTGGTAGATTTTTTCACATGTTTTGACTATAAAAACTCTGCCAGTACAGTAAGACAAAATACACATGTTAAAAATACATTCTCTGAAAAACCTAAATATCTTATGCAGTGTTGTTTCTAAAACAAGATCAATCAAACTGAAACTGTTTTAAGGATTTTTAGATATTTTTAAAGGAAAACAATACAAAATGTATTATCAAGAATACGATTTTTGCCCTAATATCAAAGGTCTTACTAGAAAAAAAGAAATTATGATCCAACGTGAATTTTCTTGATAAAAAAATATGATCGTGCCTGATTTTCAGGTTAGTCTGCTCAGGATCTTCCATTGATGGATAAATACTCAAAATAACTAAAATGCTTCTATTTGCGATATTTGGCCATCATCCTGAAATCCATAATCATTAACAGATTGGTGGGGAAGAACTATATCGCTTCGCTATAATTCTGTGATCATTTGTTCTCAAGTTTCTGTCATTTTTAATGCTGCGTTAGTACAAAACATAATGATTGTTTACGCTTAACTGGAAGTTCCGCCCACATCGCCCGCAAAGCGTCTTGGGACTCTTGGGAAATATTGTGGATAGGGTAGTTTGAAGAAGAAATGCACATGGACACAATTATAGATGCTCATACATGTAAGTAAATTATTTGGTCATCATTTGATGGGAGATAAGTTTGTAGACAGAAAGGCTTTTCATCAGAAAAGTTAAATTGTAGTCACTACAATCAGAGTTATTTTAAGGCTTTGAGTTAAGTTTATAAAGGTCAAGTTCAGGTATTGATTGTTATTGAGGTGATGGTAACATATTTTTGGTAAGTTATTGATAATACAGTACATTGGTATCTTTGTCAGTTTGTTCATTAAATGTCAGGGGAATTTGTGATTTGTTAAAGAGAAAAGCAATTTTTTATTTCTCAGGAGATACAAATGTGATTTTATTTTTATTAATTTTTTATTCAAGAGACACATGCATCTTTGTCAGATTATAATTATTGGAAGAGTAAATGGGGGGATGATGTCTAGATGCCATATGGGAATAATCGATCAACAGGTGTTACAATCTTAAAAGGTACATTTAAAGGGAAAATAATTCAAACTAATATGCACCACTCAGGTAAATAGGTGATAATGGTAATAGAAAATAACTCTGAAATCTTTATTTTAGGAAATATATACATGACTAACTTTACCACACAAGATAAAGCCTTATTCCTTCATTTTGAAGACCAGATTAAAGAAAATATTGGATACATTTAGCAATGCTAAATTATTAATTGGAGGGGATTTTAACACAATATGGGATTCTGAAAAGTATTGTTTTCCTCCTCTTACAAGTGCTAGGTCTGTTCTTCCAGAAATGTTTAATTTATGTTCAATGTTTGATCTGATGGATATTTGGAGATTTAAGAATCCCAACAAAATTAAATTTACATGGTTTAAAAAATACCTTAATTAGTCTCTATAGAACCTTCTGTTCTTACAGACCACAAAGCCATCTTTCTTTCACTAAATACAACTAAAAACAGTGATGTGAAATCAGTTACTTATTGGAAAATGAATCAGACCATATTGACAGATGATCAGTTCAGAGAAGATGTTAAAAATATTATTATAGAATGCAAACTTAACAAATTATTTTAGTACAAATTGGGAACTAATGAAATACAAAATGTTAGGTTTGGCCATATAGAGAGGAAGAGATATTGCAAAACATAGAAGAGCAAATTAATAAAGAATTATTAGTGAAATCTTTAGTCTCTTTGGAAATGATAGCTTAGATCAAGAAGGGAAAAATTAATTATTAAAATTGCAGTTAGATTTGTAAAGAATGTATGAATATAAAGCAAAGGGTGCCTTCATTAGATCAAGGAAGAAATGGTTAGAGGAAGGAGAGAAAAGCACAAAATATTTTTTTAACAAGGAAAAAAAGAAATGTAGAACTCACATCTATGGCTAAGTTGAGTATTGAGGGACAGTTAACAATACACCCTATGGAAATATCTAGGTATGTGACAACATTTTATGAGGAATTGTACTCTATAGATGACAGATTGAGTGATGCATAATCATTTTTAGTTTCTGTTCAAGATGAGGCTATAAAGTTAAGTGAATCCTCTATGAAAATGTATGACCAAGAGATATCATTAAGTGAAGTACTTTCTTGTATTAACAAACTAAAGGATAATAAGTCACCCAGAAATGACGGGTTAATTAGTGAATTTTACAACACATTTCAAGATGAATTATCACCTTTCTTGTGAGCTGTATTCAGAGAGTCTATTCAGTGTGGTTATTTACCCAATTCTTTGAGGCAAGGTTTGATAACTTTATTACCAAAGCCCAATAAGGACCCTTTATTTTTAGAAAATTGGTGGCCGATTACATTAATTAATAATGATGCTAAACTTTTTGCACGGATATTTGCTGAAAGATTAAAGACATGTCTTGATCCCATTATTGACGATTGTCAATCAGGATTTATGAAGGGTTTGTAACAATATAAGGCTTGTTTTGGATTTTACTGATTACAATAAGTTTATTGAAGATCATAATTTTATGTTGGAGACAATATAATTTTTTGGTTTTTGAAACGAGCTGTTCAACGAATGTAACAGCTCAATTAAGTTGCCATTTGGAACAACATCACGGTTTAAAATTAATAGAGGTATAAGACAGGGCTGCCCAAACTCACCGTTTCTGTTTTTATTAGTCACACAGACTATGGCCATACATATAAAAAAGATAGATCTGAAGGTATTCAACTTTTAGACAAAAAATTTAAATGTTCCCAATTAGCTGACGATACGGCTCTTTTCTTGAAAAATGAAACCGAAATCAAGAAAGCAATTGATTGTCTTAATATTTTTTCATCAGTGTCTGGTTTGTCCTTAAACATTAAAAAATGTGTTTTGTTTCCTTTGAAAACATGAACCATGGATATTATACATGGGATACTGGTGAAGGATGTCGATTATTCAGGAATCAAGATCTGTAAAGACCAAAAGGAGAGGAATAATTTGAACTTTGCTCCAGTTATAGGAAGAATGAAGTAAAAATGTAATGCATGTTTAATGAGAGATCTATCTTTGAAGGGTAGCATATAGCTGTCCAAAACGGAGGGTTATCACGCTTAGTGTATACAGCACTTGCATTAGACATTCCACAATCCACTATAAAAGAAGTAGATAGCCTATTATTTAACTTCAGTTGGAAGAACAGACGTCACTTTATTAAAAAGGGTATTTTATGCAATCCAATAGAAAAAGGTGGTCTAAACGTACTTGATTTTAATACTTCGAATTGTTTCTTTAAAATAAATGGATAAAAAATTATTTTCTTTGGAAAGACAAAATATGGAATATCATCCCCAATTTGATTTTTGATAAGATGGGTGATGGGTGGTTTGGAGTTTTTCCTAAAATGTAATTTGATGTAAACAAGGTTCCTGTGATGTTAGCTCATTTCCATAAACAGGTTTTATTATCTTGGATGCTCATGTACAAACACAACTTTTCTCCACACAAATCTGTTATTTGGAATAACAAGAATATTCAGATTAAGAACAAGTCTTTATTTTTCAGAAACTGGTATGATAACGGTATTTTAATGGTGAGACAGTTATTTAAGAGTGATGGAAAACTTTTTAATTAATATGAATTCCTTAATCTTTATCAGATTCTGGAATGCCTTGTTCAACTTATATCAGTTGACATGTCTTCTGGAGGTATGAATCTTTCAACATATGATACACAAATAAGAGTGAATGGTGTCAACTTTTTAGAAAATAAATTAAAAAAATATTTTATCAGAACAACCTGCAGAAATACTTCGTTACCTAGATGCAAAGCATATTGGATTTCAAAGTATTTTAAAACTGAATGGAACAATGTTTGGAGATTGCCTAGTAAATACTGTCTCACCAATAAAGTTAAAGAATTTACTTATAAAGTTATACATTTAATTTATACAGATTTTTCAAAGACATGGAGATCACATGTGTTTTCTGTAACATAGAGGAAGAGACCATAAATCATTTATTTTTTGAATGTATGTATACCAAAATATTTTGGACTGACATAGAGTATTTAATAATTAAACTAACAAAATCAAAGATTCGGCTAACAGGTGAAGATATTTTTTTATATTATAAGAACAAGAGTTTTGAACTAAATTTTGTAATCAGTGTATTTATCATATATGGAAAATACCATATTCACAAACAGAAATGGGCAAATAATACACCTAACATCCACCAATATAAAACTGAGTTGTTGCAGTATATTGAGACTCTAAAAGAATTAAAAAAGCAAAACGATTGTATTGAGTATTTGAAGCCTTTTCAACTTTTACTCCCTCGACAATGTATTTATATGTATTTTTTTATTATTATTATTTGTATTTTGTTGTTTTACTTTGGTACTGTTGTAACAGTGAGAGCACATTGTAATCCTCTTTGTTTGTATTTGTATGTAAATGTTTTTTTCTGCAATAAAAATTAGATTAAAAAATCAGTGCCTTGTAGAGGTAATGATAAAAAATCAGAGAAACAGCTTCTGGAGTAGATTCACGCTAAACTAACAACATATCTAAGGGTGACATTTCTTATTTCTAATAAAATTATATTTTAAATTACCCATTTTATTCCAAGAAATCACAAAAAATCTATTTTATATATGTATTGGTACTGGTATTGGTACTTGATATTGGACTTGAAATTATTGGTATCGGATCGAAAAGAAAATAAGTGATATCTCCTCTCCCTATCACTTTCTCATGGCCACAGTGTTAAATAAGAGATTGCAGGTCATATTCATACAGCTGTATTTTTTTAAATAAATACTACAAGCACTTACATGTGGAAATGCGGAATTGTATTTTAACTTTTAAGTTCCAATGTTGCAAATTTTGTGTAAAAATTTGTAGCTGGCAAGAAATTTCAAGCACTGACAAGTCATATCATTATTACACCTACAACATGACATCATATGGATAGAATAGGAATTTGTACATTTGACAAATATATAAAATGTGGTTAAAATCATATAAAACAATATATAATAAAATAAATTCACATTCTAAGAGATGTTATATTGAATGTAGCTACATATTTTAATACAATGTATATATATATATATATACACACACTCATATATAAATACACACGCACACACAGTCTTTGCACTCATTCTGTTTTACACCGTCAATCTGTGATTTGTTTTTCATTTCATTTGGAATTGGTATAGAGTTTTGTTTGATGTTTTGAAGACTTTCTTTCTGAAATGCACTAAAGAGGACTTTGTGGTTAAAGTTCAATAAAAAAGAAGCATTCATAAATCTGAATTATGTGTTTTCTTCTACTGTAATATCAGTAATGAAATTCAGTTGGTCTTATTAAAATGAAGATTTTTAATATTATATGTATTATTTACAAACTGTACATTTGGGTGTCCAGCTATATGACCCACGTTGCACAAATGCCTGTTTTCCCTATTCTATATGTACCACTTGATATAAAAACTAAAATAAAAACTAAATGTAATGAAAAACTAAAACTAAACTATAAAATATTTAAAAACTAAAACTAAAACTAACAACTAACAAACAAAACTAAAACTAAACTAAATTGGAGCGAAAAATTTAAAATGAAATAGAAATAAATATAAAACTATTATAACCTTAAAGGTGATTTAATCCCATACGGTTTATAAACAACTACAAATAGTCATGCACCAAGTCATTAATAGAGTATTGGCAGGTGAGCAGTAAACTTCTGTGTCTGTCCAGGTGAGGACGCCATTTTGGATGGAGACAACGCAATTCATGACCGGGATATGAAGTGGCTGATGATGTCTGAAGGTGAGGGGTCATATAAACTGTAGTGCTTTTCATCACCATTGTTTTCAGTATCTCAACCATAACAACTGATTCAACAGTATACTCATTACTAAAGCCACAATGAGGAGGCATTGCTTTGATAAAATATCAAACCACGTGGTGTTTATTTTGAAGAAATATAACACAAAGACACTTTCAAGCAAAACATTAAAAAAAATATTGAATTTGTTTGGTTTCATATGATTAGACAATAGATATGCTACTCAAAATGCTAGCTGACACTTGTTGCTAGTGGAGCATGTCCATATTTAAGTCAAAACTCATTTAAAAAATGGCTCAGAGAAAAGATTTGAAGAAAATTCTAGCATCATTTTTAACATGATTGTGTACTTAAAGGGAAAGTTCACCCAAAGATGAAAATTCTCTCATCATTTACTCACCCTCATGCCATCCCAGATGTGTATGACTTTCTTTCTTCTGCTGAGCATAAACAAAGATTTTTTGAAGAATATTTCAGCAATTGCATTCCATATTCCATATTCCATACAATGCAAGTGAATGGTAACCAGAACTTTGAAGCTTCAAAAAGCGCATAATGGCAGCAGAATGTATGCCATATTTATGTTGGAGTGGAGTTATACTGTTACACAATGGAGTTTCATTGCCATAGATTAGATTTCCCCATATGGATGCTTCTTGCATAAACATGTCCAGGTCACATTTTATGCACTAGATTTCAAATCTTCTAATCTTAATCTTAAAATCTTAAATAACGATGTCCATGTAATGAATAAATTATCGTACTATCATATCGCTTCTGAAGGCGTCGATTTAACAACTGGAGTCGTATGGATTATTCTTAAATTTCCTTTATGTGATTTTTGGAGCTACAAAGGTCTGGTCACCATTCACCTGTATTGTATGGACCTACAGAGCTGAGATATTCTTCTAAAAATCTGTCTTTTGTGTTCTGCTGAAGAAAGAAAGTCATATACATCTGGGATGGCATGAAGGTGAGTAAATGATGAGAGAATTTTTATTTTTGGGTGAACTATCCCTTTAACAGCTCATAAAAAAGCAAATAGATTATCAGTGAATGATTACTTATATTTAAGTAAACGATGACAGATTTTATTTTTTTTACCTTTAAGATGAATATTTTCATGACAGTTAAGCACATTTCATGCCAAAGTCTCATTACCGTAATTCATCCGGATGTTTTACTTTTGAGTTTTTTAATAATTCTTGTTATTCTCAATGGTGATTATTAATAGATTGTAAGTACTGTAAAACATATTCTCATTTGCCACCCTCCAATGCTGTCTGCCATGATTAGAGGTGCTGCAACTAGAACGACAGATTCGATCTTCCATGTATAGGACTACACAGAGGATGAAGTCGAGAGTTGCTTGGAGAAGTACGTTGATTCTCTCGCCAAGAACTGATTTTAGTGTGTCATATGCATATGTGTCAACATCACTTTTTTATGTTATGCCCCTTTAAGTTATTAGTGGGCCATAATTAGTTTGTAATTAGTAATTGAGTTTACATTTATTGAGAATATTTTTAATATCAATGAAAAAGTACATTAATCAGTGTAACGTTATACTTAAATGTGAATAAATCTGTTCTAGCTAAACATTGGTTCATTTAAATAAATGTACATATAAATGTTCTACAATTAGGCAATTTAATGCATTTAGTTTATTAGACGTTTTTAAACGTCCACCAGGGGTCCTCTGTTATTGCTAGCTTCACGCCTCTCTTTCTGCAACCCAAGGTAACAGAAATCCACACATGCTCCTTTTTGCATCTCACTTTATGAGGGTAAGTGGCTTTATAATCTATACAAGATTCACAGGTACCTAGCTATACTTGAAGTAATATTTGACTGAAAATTGTTTAATTCTGTGATTACTTACTCACCTTTTTGGGGTGAACAATCTTTTTAACAACAATGTGGAAGAAAACATTTTTGTAGTTGATGAACTTGAGCTTCACTATTCCACAGTTTAAATCTTTAATACACACTTGAATACACATTGCTGTATAAAAAATACACATAAAAAACAAATATACATTTTACCAATAAATTACATAAATAAATTATATTTACTCTTACAAATACTGATGTTTATGTATAATTATGTATCACAAATCATTCCCATAAAATTATTGATATTGCTATCTATGCTTGAACAAGCATCACAACAAAGGTAATGGGACCGATACATTTTTTTTAAAAGTATGTCATAAAACAGTATATACTAAAAAAATAAAATAAACTAACTTGGCATATACTCAGTAACATTTAAATATTTTATCATTTGAACACTGTGACAACTCCAACAAATGAAATGCTTTTGGCAAATCGTTAGATTAGTACATCTGGAATTAAATTGAAGAGCTTCTCTAGTAATGTGACTTGATTATACTATATACATACAGTACATAAAGTCCTGATTTGTTTAACGCATTGTGTTTGTGTGTGAGTGCTTTTTCATTATTTTACATGCAGCCCATGTAGTGCTAAATACTCTTTGAGTACAGAGTGACCTCATATCAACAAATAGTTCCCAAGTAGTGTTTACAGTAAAGTCAACTTGAAATTTTACTTATGTAATATTTCAGAGTTACACAAGAGATTTAAATAGAAAAGGTAAGACGGGACTTGATTTTATCTATCAGGAATTGACTGTATCATGAAAACCGATCTTTATCGAGGAGTTTTAATAAGCCTGGAGAAAGCTATCTGTTAGCATTCCCGTTCATCTCAAAAACAGTTGCTCGGCTGGCACATTAAAGAAGACAGACGTTTTTTTTTCTTTTCATACAATAAATAGGGTAAACTTATGTTTTATGTTGACTTTAACTGACTTAATGTTCCCAAAGCAGTCTGTGCCTCATTTGTGGCATCTCCGATTTAATAAAAATAGTTTGGTTCTTTTGTTTAGTGTAATCCTTCTGGATTATCACCATCAGTGTCCAAAAACCAACTATCTCGTTCATCTGTACTGTGTATAGCTTTCGAGTGTCCGCTTATGCAACTGGTCATCGAGGTGAAAAGTGGCCTTTTTACTTCATCAAACATAATTGCGCAATCTTATTTGTAGGTCGTAGCAGCACTTGATGCTGGTGTTGAGCAGTGCATCACAGCTTTGACACAAGTCAAGTGGAAGGGGTTTCAGTGTCCTTTCACTCTAGCACTTTTGGTGCACAACCCAATCCATTTGGCGTCAGAGTTCGGTTCGATAATTTGATGTGAAAGTCTTCCGAACTTGGGTGCGCACCAGTGAACAGCACTTGAAAAGGTGGTCTGGTTCATCTGAACTCTGTATCGGTTTGCGGCTTCCTAAATTGCAGAAGTGAATTGCTATTAATGATGTGTAATTTGCATTTTTGCATGCTCCCGCTCACACTGCAATTCTCATAGCTGCTTGTCTTTGATTAAAATGCCCTCATGGCGCAACTGGCATTCTTCGCATCTCTCTCAGTGCATCCGTTACATACAAAAGGAAGTGCTGTTCCGTGCATGTAATGTTTTGGAGGTAAATCCAAAAGGACACAAATGTAAATAGAACAGTGAAGCTAGTGTCTTCTCCTTCTGTCATTACCTAGCAACAGTGATAAACTGCTGTTGCTAGTATTCACATTGATGACACAATCATACTGCGGTTCGGACCCCAAAGTACAATATGAAAAGAGACCAGAGCGGGCAGAGGAAGAGGGAGGAATCAAACTCAGGTGTTCAGACTACGTAGTCGAATCAAGAGTGACAACACCCTAAATGATGTCCATGTTTAGCCTCTTCTTTTCAAGCTCTGATGGAGCTGGAGTTTCGAAAAAACTGATCTTGCATTCCTGTTGAGCAGGAACCGAGTGCTGCATCTGTGTGCGACATCGGTGGAATGGGTAATGGTGTGTGGGGGGTGGTCTACACTGGCAGCGAGCAGATCTGTCCTGGCAATGTCCACGTAGCACCAGACCAGCTGTTAGTGCCACCACAGCCAAAGTCATGCCCCCTAATACCAGCAGGATGATGAGCTGCAAATCTGACAGTCCAGCAGCACCCTGTTGAGTCACCACCTCCTTCACTGAAATTTTTAAGAAGCGTCTCTCATCGCCACTAGCGGTTGTCCCTCGAGAGTCATTCCCTGGAGGAGACTTACTCTGGGTAACACTGTCTTGCCCACCCCTTCTAGACCCGTCCCTATTTGGAGACACCGCTGGAGATCCCATCTCCCAGAGGGGAATCTCGCAAGTCCTTCCAGTGTAACCTGGAGGGCAAAAGCATTGGAAGGTTGTGACTCGATCTACACAGCGTCCTCCATTGAGGCAGGGCTGGCTGGCACAGTCATCCTGGTTGATGGTGCAGAAACGGCCGGTGAATCCAGCAGGACACAGGCAAGAAAAACGGTTCACACCATCCAGACAGGTGGCACCATTGGCACAGGGACGCATTAGGCAATCATCCATGTTGGTCTCACAGCGAGGTCCCGTGAAGCCAGCCAGGCATCGACAAGACAATTCTGGAGCGTAACCACCCAGATCCTCACAAAGACCACCGTGCTTGCATGGGGATCTGAAGCAGTAAACAGAAGAAAATGAATCTCTTATACAGTATATATAATTTATGCCTAGAATAGAGCACAACAGCCTGGTTCTGGAAGTAAAAAAATCCCATTAATTTTTGCCATAGGTGAATTAGTTTTTACAGATAACTTAAAAACCTTTAAAGGCAGCCCTACCGTGAGCTCAGAGGTTTTTAATCTATGGTTTATGCTTCTGTTGAAGCCATCAGTCCTTGTTATTTAAACTTTATTTTTTAGAACAGAATTGCTGGTGAAGAACTACACTTTCCATGATCCTGAAGAGAAACAATCAACCAGTCAGTAAATCACTGTGAATGATGCAATCGAGTCTTGTACATTTGTCTTTTTGTCCGATTTCCAAATACTTTTTTGCTTTAAATCAATAAATGTAATGTTGTGATTCATCTGAGAACTGGTTGGTTTGGTTCATGGCTGACAGCTCTTTTATGAAATCCCTATAAATACTTCCAGAACCAACAGCTGAAAATGTGGATGGGCACTGTTATGCCAACAATATTTGGCTGTTTTCAGACAGGTTTCCTGAACACTCAACCTCTCTCTCTTTTTTTTTTTTTTTTTTTTTTTTTTTTTAGAGCTTAACAGCTGTGGTCACTATGAACTTTCATTGTATGGAATAGAGCTGCATGAAGATTCTTCTGAAATTTTCCTTCTGTGTTCTCCGAAAGAAAGTTAGTGAGCATGTTTACATGCACATTCTTACACCGATTATGCTTAATAAGCCAACAAAGTGTAAAGTGATGTAAACGCCTTACACAGTGTACTTTTGTCATCAGGGTAACGGGTCATAAACGGTTTACGCAAAAAAAACAAAACGATTACCACGATTTTGTGTTGCATGTAAACACCTTTTCCGGCATTCTTACCTGTATATCCAACATGCGCAAGTGTTGTGCGCGTGCCTGTTTACGTTATGATGTCAAAAGCAGAAAATAATCAAATGATTTCAAGTCTCATGTAAACATGGTACTTTTGCGTTGTCAGATTTTATAAATAAGTTGTATTTTGGTACTTAGCAGCGTATTGGTGTGCATGTAAACACACTCAGTCGTACTGGTTTGGAACGAAATGAAGGTGACAGAATTTTAATTTTTGAGTGAATTTAAATTTGTCGATCACTTCAAGTTTTAAGGTTGACTATCTGTGTTATTTAAACATGTAAATGATGCAGTAAACATAAGAATACAGAAATTAAAATGTTATATATCTATCATTTAAGCCTGTACTTCAAGTGCTAACAATGTTTTAAAGGCAAAGTCAGTCATTTCTGTGCCTCTAGTGCCACCGAATTGCAAAAATAATAACTGGATTCTGAACAATCCCCCCATTTTTATTGGTCAGCAAACAGATAGTCCTACCACAAAATCACACCATTGGTTGAGTGTTAGGCTGGTTGGGATGCTCAAACACTTTTCAGGGAATCAACCTATTAACATTAAACTAGGTTGGAGAAAATGTTTTAACATAAAAAAGTACAGCAGGTCACTGTGCAGTAGAGTGCACAAGCTATGAAACATTTCATGTAAACTAGCAATTTTGTAACTGCTCCAGTCTGAGGCAATTTCGTTACCCTGGAAACCACTCAGTCAGTTTGTTTTGGGAAGAGCAGTAGGGGCTGTAGCAAGCTCTTACAGGGCCTGTAATGAGCCCATTGAATTACATGATTGCCCTCTAGAGGCTGCAAATTGACCAGGCTGTTGCGTTGTCTGTGCCAGTGTGTCTGAGTATGAGTGCCACTAGATTGATAAAGGATCATAGTTAAAGAAAATGTTTATTTAAAAAACAAATGTAATTATTTCTCATAATTCTGAACCCATGTCCAATCATTATACTTGCTATGAAATTGGATTTTGCTATGTTGAACTTAACATGCATGACTTAAAATAAATATAATAGGAATTAGGGCTGGGTAAAAATATATATTTTCGGAACAATCACGATCTTCATTTGAACAATCTCATATCCATTCTTGAAATCCCAAAATGTATCTTTTAATATGCAAATTTAAAGGAATATTCCAGGTTCAATGCAAGTTAATCTCAATCGACAGCATTTATGGCATAATGTTGATTACCACAAAAATGTATTTTGTCTCTTCCTTCCTTTTCTTTAAAAAAATCAAACATCGAGGTTACACTGAGTCACTTACAATGGAAGTGAATGGGGCCAATTTTAGGAGAGTTTAAAAGCAGAAATGTGAAGCTTATTATTATATAAAAGCACTTACATTAATTCTTCTGTTAAAACTCCTGTATTATTTGAGCTGTAATGTTGTTTCAATCGTCATTTTTACAGTCATTTTAAGGTTTTAGGGTTTGTTGACATTACATCGTCATGGCAATGAAGTTGTTAAATTGGCTATAACTTTACACAGAAAAGATTAGTAAGTGATTTTATCACACTAAAATCATGTTTACACACATATTGTTTGTGTCTTGTGGCTATACCTTTGAAAAAGTGAGTATTTTAATGTTAAAAAACTGTCCCCCTTTCACTTCCATTGTAATTTATAGAAAAGGAGAGTCAAGTCAAAATAAATTTTTGTGGCAATCAATATTATGCCGCAAATGCTGTTGATGGAGCTTAACTTGTATTGAACCCGGAACATTTCTTTAAGCACAGAGATCATTTCACAGCATGTTGAGAGTAAAAGTTTAGCTTGACTTATTCTGTGTAATGTTTGTCCAAAGAAGAGATCCACGCAATCCATTTGTCATTGATAATGTCTCTTTTAATATCCATTCTGTTCTTTACTGTCAGTTATTGATCAAAAACAACAAAACAGAAACATTTAATTTTAACAAAGAAGCTGTGACACTCTTTCATGTGGAACTGCTGGTTTTCTCAAAGAGACAGTACCATTTAAGCACTTGTTCTACATATCAGTGTAAATATTTTTAAATTGTACAAATTGTACATGTAGACAATGAACATGCATGCCTAACAGTATATATTATATAATATATTGTTTGGCTACATGTTAATTGTTTATACATGTTAATATAGCCTACTTTCTACCGAAATAATCAAAATGATAAAAAAATAAAATAAAAAAATGTTGCAATGTACCAAGTTAAAGGATCCCGTGCCCTGTATAATTAACAGCATTATTCTGTTATAATTGTGCATTTCACAGACCGTTTTGTTGTTGTTGATGAAAAAACATCATAAATGATATATATAAATTATATTTCTATAGTTATATATGTAAATTATGTTTAGCCTTTGGTACACATCTTTGGTTTTATATAAATTAAGATGTGCTTGAGCCTTACTGATGGTACAGTCGGGGTACTTAAGGCAGAAAAGGTTGGGAAACTCTGAAATACACTACGCCAGAGAAATCTGAATTTACTACACTTTGATGAAAGAATACAAAGACAAACAGTTTTTACTGGAATAACGTGCACCATTGAATCGTGCACAATAAGAGAAGGAACATGTATTAAAAGTGTAAATAGGGTAAATATTTCTTATTGAATTCATCATATTAGATCCTGACAGTTATTACAATATTTGAAACACTCACTTGGTCTTTTGGCAAGGCCCTGTTTTCAGTTCACAGTCCCGTCCATGAAAGCCTTCAGGACACAAGCAGTTATATTCCCCTGACTCATTCAAGACGCAAGTAGCACCATTCTGACATGGCTGCTCTCTGGAGCACACGTAAATGTCTGCAAAAACAAGTCAATGCTGTCATGGTAAACATTTTGTTGTAGATAAATAATTTGCCACTTACAGTAATGAACAGTGAATCACCTTTGTCGCAGAATCGCCCTGCCCAGCCATCCATGCAGGTGCACTGCCAGGGCTGATGACAGGTGCCGTGGAGACACCCGGGCATCTGCACACAGTCGTCACAGCGTGGTCCACCCCACCCCGGATCACACCTGTCACAATGTTCACAATGGTGTTAAATCAGTTTACAGTCTCGTTATGCAGTAAAGTAAAACTATACAATACAGGGCTGTGACCACTGTAGCAGATGCTAAATAACTGTATCTGTTCCCAAGATGATACCTGGATGCTACTGATATCCAATCTTGTGAGGTCATGTGACTAAATTGTTGCATACTTCTGTTTGAATAGCTTATTGTGGGATAGCAGATATTGTTTCACTCACTATTTAAAAAAAAGTAAGCAGTATACAACACAGTTTCAGTACCTAATATTCCAAACACATATATTAAAAACCTCCAACGTATGCCAGATATTTTGAGCTTAATGAACCGGCTCACCTGCAGTCACCATTTTCAGCACATTTTCCATGGCCAAGTTCACACGTGCAGTTACTGGCTAAGGGCGTCGGAGCTGTTTCATCTGGGGAAAATGAAACTGTAAAGAGAAGTGTATATTTAATATAATGTTTGATACATCATGCTGATCTTCATATATGTGCTTGACCCTATAAAGTATACTGCTACTCAAGGCCACTTATTATGATAGTTAAAGTACAACTTGATGGTGTGTGACCATGGAAGAAAAAGTAAGCAAACAAAATAGATAACCTGAAGGCTTACTTTTATATTAACACACTTAAATTGTCAGTTTACTGCCAAATATAATTTGTAACCATGCAAGCACTGGTAATGATGATCGCTCTATTAAATTAGAAAATTAGTCCTTTAGATCCCATAACAAGCTCTGACTCTTCTTTAAGAATTTGCAGCTCTGATCTGTGTGATTGGTGTCTCTTTCAACAGCTTATGCAGCATCATGACTATGGCGAATAAATGCTTTAGTGCACTGCTAAAATCAGGAACTAAAAACAAAATGTTTTTCATTCGGTTCGTTCTGAGCAAAAACTGTATTTTTTCGTTCCGGTTCAGAAGTCCCGCAGCCTCCTTTCCAAAAGGTTACCGGTTAGAACAAAATAAAAGAACGGTTAATAACATTCTTTTTAAAATGACAGTACTCTGTGCTAAGGGGTGGGTGAAATACCAGTTGCAGTGTTGCCAGATCTCACAAGAGAAACAAGTCAAATTAAGCCACTTGCCACATCAAAATAAGCAAAAATAAGCAATTACAATTTTTGGATTAGCCGTGCATGTACAGTATATGTAGTAAATATATATAGTCGTTAAACAAGGTCTTCATTCACAGAATGCAACATCCACAACGGGCAATTAGGCAAAGAAATGTGTGATGAAGCAGCTTTCTTCAGGACCAAAGCACATGTATCATTAACCAAAATCTACTGTGATAAACCCTTTGGCCTATGGTTTCATGAAAAAATTGTCGGAACAAAATTAACCGGTTATAACCGGTTACCAGCATTTAAAAATAACGTTTTTGGGAGAGCCACGTGACGCCATGTGAAGGGCAGACGTGTGAGAGACAGCTCTGCGCACTTTGCTAATTTTTTTAAATTATTTCATGATCATGATATAATCCGGTGAGATTCGATACACCCAGTTACACATTTGCTGTTTGAGGTAAACATGGCAAAGAAGTCAAAATCCTCGGGCTCTGGAGACATTAAAAGACACTTACGGGTTCAAGATGAAAGCTCAGACAGCCCTGTGGACCGGGGACTCGATTTGGGTGGCGCGTAATACATCGATCGATTACAGCAATGGAAAAATAATAGAGAGATTAATCGATTTTTTCATCAGAGAGGGAATTAACCGCTAATCCACTCACGACCAAAGTTGATTTGGAACATCTCCTTGAAAAGCTTGAAGATCTTGAGAATAGAAGCCGCAGGAATAACGTTTGAACTGTTGGAATTCCTGAGCATGAGGAGGGCAGAGATATGGTGAAATTCCTAGACGAGTTTTTCCAGAGTCTGCTCGACATAACAGGCCACAGCTGGAAATCGAGCGAGCTCACAGAGTCCCAGCTCACAGATTTGCTGAGGGAGATAGGCCCCGACCGATTCTGGCCAGATTTCTGAGATCATCAGATAAAGATCTTGTGTGAAAAAGGAAAGCTTTTTTGGAAGAACCATAATATTTTCTTGTTCCCGGACTTTGCGAGTTCGACAAGAGAGAAACGCGATCGGTTCAAGAAATGTAAGAAACTCTTACATCGGCAAAAGATCTTGTTTTCTCTGATGTTTCCGGCCAAACTGAGAATAGAAATGATGGTCGGTCGCAAAGTATTTACATGTCCCAATCAGGCAATGTCTTTTATTGAATCAATAGCTGAGTAAACTGTTGGATGTTTCTCATATGAGTGGGTCAACTCGCTGTACTTACTCTTGAGGAAGCTGGGTGACATTTTGGGTTTTTTGCGTTAGCTCCGCCGTGCGGCTGGAGCTTGTTTTGTGAATAACACTTTTCCTTAAAGAAACTTTTGCATTGACGGAAGATTACTTTTGCATTGAAGTTCCCGGCCAGTTTGAGAGTGGACACTACGGATGACCGCAAAATATCTATATGCTCACACAAAGGATGTCTTTTATAAAGTTGATGGATTATGTAAGTCATGGTATATACTTTTATGCGTCCTCCAAGTGAATTGACTCGACCATCCGGGGAACCGGGATGCTGGTTTTGTTTCTTTTTGTGTTGGCTCCGCCTAGCGGCTGGAGCTTGTTCTGCTGAATAACACTCCTTTGGAAAGCTGTGGATTAATCTGTTCGTTCTTCGTGCTTATTCCTCCTGCTGGCTGGAGTTTGTTTTGTTGAGTTTTTTTACAGGACATTGGAATGATTACGTCATCCGCTGAACTCATAATAGCTGGCTCACTGAACATTCGTTTGTCTGTCTGAGTTATCTGAACGGTTTTATATCAGCTGGAATTTGTTTTGTGGAAGATCACACCTTTGAGACAGTTCTGTGAATGAATCTACACATTCTTTGTGTTCATTATTCCTATTGGCTGGGTTTATTTTACAAAGTATTTTCTGTTATGTAATTTTGCCTCCCAAATTTGTGAGGCAAAATTGAGCAATCCGATGGCAAGGTCATCATACAGTATGCCTCATTCACCAAAAAATCCAAAGCACAAGAACTTGTGGAGTTGGAAGGAAATATTAAAAATGCCGAGGCAGAGCTGAAGCGCCAAATGTCATCTGATGGCCTCAGAGAATTGACCCGATTGAAATATAGATATAATATTATTTTGTCGCGGAAAGTGGAGTTTTGGTTATTCAGGGCAAGACAGTCATTCTTTGAGTCAGGTGACAAAGCAGGGAAGCTTTTGGCTAGATATATAAAGCAGAGAGAGTCTCTTTCTATCATTCCCTCAGTGAAATCTGCTGGTGGTGAATTTTTTACCTCAGCCATTGATATTAATAATGCTTTTAATGAATTCTATCTTGATCTCTACAGTTCCACGTCTTTGTCAACTGATGAAGATATTAGAAACTTTATGGAACCATTAGATCTTCCTAAATTGACGATTGAGCAAAAAAACTTTCTTGATTCTGAAATAACCTTGGAGGAGCTTGACGAGGTAATTAAGTCCCTACCTACTGACAAGTCTCCGGGGCCAGATGGTTTTGCATTTGCAGAATTTTTTAGATCCTATGCTACAGAATTGGCTCCACTTTTTTTAGAAGTTTATACTGAATCATTAAAGAAGGGAAAGCTTCCTCCAACCATGACACAAGCCCGGATCAGTCTGATTCTTAAAAAGGACAAAGATCCAAGCGAGTGTAAAAGTTACCGTCCAATCTCCCTGATCCAGCTAGATGTAAAAATATTGTTAAAAATTTTGGCTGACCGATTAAGTAAGGTTATGACATCTCTTATACATATAGTTCAGTTGGGATTTATTCGGGGCCGTAGCTCTTCTGATAACATTAGGCGTTTCATCAATATCATGTGGTCAGTAGCGAATGATCAATCTCCGGTCGCTGCCATCTCACTTGACGCCAAAAAGGCATTTGATATGGTAGAATGGGATTATCTTTTTAAGATTTTGGAAATATACGGGTTTGGGAGTACATTTATTGGTTGGATTAAGTTACTTTATAGACACCCTGTAGCAGTGGTATTTTACTCTGGATAAGGGTACTCGGCAGGGCTGCCCTCTTTCCCCTTTGTTGTTCTGTCTTGCCCTGGAACCATTAGCAGCCGCGATAAGGGGGGGAGGATGATTTTCCAGGGGTGGTGGCGGGAGGTGTGGCGCATAAACTTCTGCTTTACACAGATGATATTTTATTATTTGTCCCTGAACCTACTAGATCTATGCCTTGCCTCTACAGAATTATTCATTCCTTTTCCATGTTCTCAGGATACAAAGTCAGTTGGTCTAAATTCGAAGCTTTGGCTCTGACAGCGTACTGTTCAGTAACGGCTTTTCAGCTGGGCGCCTTCCAATGGCCCAAACAGGGCATTAAGTATTTGGGGATTTTATTCCCAGCAAATTTGTCTGATTTAGTTAGTGTTCATTTTGACCCTTTAATAAAAAGGTTTTCGAGCAATGTGGGCAGGTGGGCTTCATTACATTTATCGATGATTGGGAAGGTTAATGTTATTAAAATGAATTGTATTCCATAATTTAACTACCTGCTACAATCTCTCCCTGTAGATGTCCCCCTCTCTTATTT
Organism: Myxocyprinus asiaticus; assembly: GCF_019703515.2. Lineage (NCBI taxonomy): Eukaryota > Metazoa > Chordata > Actinopteri > Cypriniformes > Catostomidae > Myxocyprinus > Myxocyprinus asiaticus. The sequence goes on from NC_059366.1 coordinate 9,950,393, forward strand.
CAAGCAATTTGATAGCATAGCGAAGTCCTTCATTTGGAATGGTAAATGTCCCAGATTGCATTTTAATAAGTTACATAGGCTGATAGACAAAGGTGGGCTAGGCCTACACAAGATTTTGTTTTATTACTATGCGTTCAGTCTCAGACATTTAGCTCATTGGTCACTTCCACCTGAGAGAGCCCCTCCCTGGCTTGTTATTGAACAGGCAGTTCTTGCCCCTATTTCGCCATTACAAAGCATCTCTATCTAACTAATCGGAAAAGTTAAGCTACACTCCGTTATTCCGCATTTGCACTCGGTATGGACTAAAGTGTCCAGATTGTTTAAATTGGACACTTATTTAAATGTTGCCTTGAGCATATGGCAGAACCCAAGATTGTGTATTGGCAAGTCCCCTTTCTGCTGGCCAGAGTGGATTGTGAGAGGGGTTGCTATACTCGGTGTCCTATATGAAAGTGCAGTGTTGAGATCGTTTGAAAACTTGGTCCAACATTTTGGGATCCCCAGACCTCAGTTTTATAGGTATTTACAACTGCGCCACCCCAAGGAGGCAGATGCATTGGGAGAGGTGATTGCGGCTTTTGGAAAAGGTCATGAGGCATCAGTGTGCTACTCCCTGTTAATTCAGAGTCTGGGGGACAGAGCCTTAACTTCTCTCAAGAGAGTATGGGAGAAAGATTTAAACTTGGCATTGGAGGAAGGAGTGTGGGCTAAGATTCTTAAAAACGTTAAGTCTGCATCTAGAGATGCAAGGGTGCGTCTTATACAATTAAACATTTTGCATAGATTTTATTGGACCCCCTCTAGACTGTATAGGCTTGGTCTTAAAGACACACCCACCTGCTGGAGATGCCAATCGGAGGATGGAGACATGGCCCATGTTTTTTTGGTGGTGTGTCGAGATCCAGAAATTCTGGTCAAAGGTTCAGAATTTTGTGTGCGACGTGGTTGGCACTTGGGTTTCGTTTTGCCCTAGACTTTGTGTTCTGGGCGATGGGGCGGTCATCGATGTAGGGGATGGCCATATTGAGAACTGGGTTCTGACCTGTGTGATGATTGCCAGGCAGGTTATTTTGAGGGGTTGGAGGTCAGCTTGTGCGCCCCCATATCCGGAGTGGTGCACGGAGATGGGGAGGGTAGCGGCTTTTGAGGAGGTGTCGTTGGGAAGACGGGGTGATTTAGATTTGTTTGTCCAGAAATGGGGCAGGTATTTGGAATTTTTGGGGGGCTCTCGGGTGGGGTGTGGAGAGAGTATTGTAGTATAGTTTTTAAGTGAGTATGATTATCATGTGTGTATATGTATATGTATGTGTATGTATGTATGTATGTATGTATATATATATATATATATATATATATATATATATATATATACACACTACCGGTCAAAGGTTTTGAAACACTTACACATTCTTTATTATAATTTTTTTTCACATTTTAGAATAATAGTAAAGTCATCAAAACTATGGAATAACATAAATGGAACTATGGGAATTATGTTGTGACTAAACAAAATCTAAAATAAATCAAAACTGTGTTATATTTTAGCATCTTCAAAGTAGTCACCCTTTGCCTAGAATTTGCAGACATGTACTCTTGACATTTTCTCTACCAACTTCTTGAGGTATCACCCTGGGATGCTTTTTAAACAGTATTGAAGGAGTTTCCCATCTATGTTGGGCACTTATTGGCTGCTTTTCGTTATTATTCGGTCCAAGTCATCCATTTCAAAAAGTTTTTTTTTATTATTACATTTTAGTTTTATAATTAAATAAATTAATATCGTGGCACAATTATATTTTTGTCAACAAAACTAATTTCAATCATTTAAGCATACGCCTTCAGATCAAAGATTTTTAAGATCATGAGAAACATTTCAGTCAAGTATTTCAAAACTTTTGACTGGTAGTGTATATATATGTGTGTGTATGTGTATGTATGTATATATTTACTTATTTGTGACCACAGGATTGTTTTTTGGGGAAAAAACATTTAATAAAAAATGTTGTTAAAAAAATAAATAAAATAAAAATAAAAATAAGGTTTTCACTCCTGAACAATTGAAAATCCCCCCCCCCCCCCCCCCCCCATTTCAGTTACGTTCTTCATGAAATGTCATTTGTTTTCGGTTTTCATTTCTTGAACTGTTTTTAGTCTCTGACTAAAATGCATATGTTGTTATCTTGCCCGAAGAAAAGCTAATTTTTATTTTGGCAAGCTAAAAAAAACCAGTGGCAGTCAAAATCGGCTGTCAAGTCAACTATTATTGTAACTGTTATTTACATCTGTCTGTCTTTCTGTCTGTCTAATAATCACCTAGCAGTACCCTAGCAACCACTCAGAACACCTTAGCAACCTAGTGAAGCAACTATCAACAGCTTAGTAATGCTAAGTACACAAGGTTTAACTGTTAAAGTTCAAATCTCTCTTCAAACTGCCACAGTTTTCAAACTACTAACTTGGTCTCATAAAATCACATTACTATACTGTACCTACATTTTTGCGTAATGATCTTTACGTTGCTCGTTGGACGTATCGTGTCAGTTTCCTGGTGAAACGAACATTAGAGATGCTACAACAAACAATGACTTTTATTCACTTTCACCCAGATCATGAGGTTGGTTAGGTTTAAAGTTTAGGGTAGGGAGGTAGGTAGGTTTGTGGATTTAAAACTCGATAGAGCATTAACCTTAAACCTCAACTGTTTTTCATCTCATATTTGTTTTTATGACAATATCAGTTGGGTTTAGGTTTAAGGTTTAGGGTAGGTTCTTAGGTTTTGCAGAGACAACTACAAGTAAATCATTTGTAGGTTGATTTCCCCAAAAAGTGTAAACATTGTGTCTCTGTAACACTATCAAAATATTGCTATATGTTTGTTTGAGCATCCCAACCAGCCGGAAACAGCAACATTGGCTCAACCAATGGCTTGTGTTCAGGAAACCTGTTTGAAAACAGTCATTATTTTTGCAATTCCATTTGTTGCCACTAGTGGTGAAGAAATACACACTACCTTTAATTTTGCATTTTCTCCAATATGATTTGTGCCAGTACAGTGCATGTTAAACAACCCCTTTCAATACTCCTTCAAGGTCAATCTGTCAAATCAGTCAGCGAGAACACGGAAAGTTTATCCACACTGCTTTTTAATATTCTACATGTATTTTTATATTTACATGAAGTTTTATTCTGAAGATTAATAATACAGTAAAGGATTCATGCCTGATCTCAATCATCACCCTTAAGGGAGTGATTTAGCCTTCTTGGCGACGTTTATCCAGTATTGGGTTTTGCATTACGGTGTGTGCATGTTAGTGTAGGGTGTGTAAGTGTGTGTTGGAGGCCGGCCAGGAAGCGCATGTGTCTGTGGTGATGGGCACGAGGGGAGCGTGTGTGGCGGGAGGAGAGGAATGTGCTCATGTCTCCGCCCGTATGAGCTTTGCCCGAACATCACAAGAATTCACAATCATCCAGGGCCCAACCCCTACATGCCTCTAAACAGTACACAAAAGCCAAGTGTGCTTACAGCGAGCTTGTTACATCACATGTTTTATCTGGAGGGATTGTATATTTTCACAAACATGCAACGGTATATCCATAACAGCCAGGAAATTGCACGTACAAAATTTGAAAGTAATTTTGTCTTGTGTTCTAGCAAAATACTTCTAAACATCCTTAAAAAAGAAAAATTGTGAAAGTTAATAATACTTGTTTTCATAGAATTTGTCTTGAATGAAGTTTATTTTTCTTATCTCAGATTGTACCAAATTGGTATTTTTATTGTTGTAGGCATAAATATACTGTAACACGTTAGTGAGGTTTATTCTCACAATAAAAAAGCCATTTGCCAATAGGGTAGGAAAAATAACCTCAAGATTAATTTTCAGTAAACAAGACTTGCACTGAAAACCCTAATAAGTTGACTTTACTCAATTGACTGAGTAAACCAATTCCCTCAGTTGAATTGAGTAATGGCATTTCCAAAACGTCTATAGTTAAGTTCACTTAACTTGGTGCTAATATTGAAAAAACATAACTATTTAAGTTAAGGTAACTAGATGAAAGTAGACTTAACTCAGATTTACTGTTTAAATATTTTTGTTTCTACTTAATTATTTTAGTTGAATTGACTCAAATTTATAATGTACAATAACAGCTCAAATAAAGAAGATTATAATAGATTTTTAGGACAATCATTAAATTAACTTAATTCAGAAATGCATATATACCTATACTTCAATTGCACATGCACAAGGTAAACTGAAATAGAGTTAACAGGTACCAACTTGAACACAGATCATCCTAATGGTGACAAAGCAACATAAATAATACTACAAAGTGCTAAAACTTCTATGAATTCTTAATGACAGCTATTTAAAGTCCCCCATATGTTCCCATTGACCAAGGAAGCATAATTAAATAATTCAGGCCTATTCCCCATAGTCTCAATTTTGTACTCAATACTTTGAGTTATTAACACTTAAAATCTTAAGTTTATAGACTTTTAAGATAAATAAGTTAATGGAACATAGATATTTGAGTTATGTGTCCAAAACTTGACATATGAAGTAATGTTTAATTAAGACAACTTGATTTTTCCAGTAATGACAACATTAGGCTATCCTACACAATTTAGCTTCTTTATATTTTAGGAAGGTTTTTTTGTTTGTTTTGGAAAACAAGTCGAAAATGCTGATTCAGATTTCCGATAGGAACTGGTATGTGAGACGCAATACATGTGTAAGCTCATACTCATTTACTAGTGCTGGAATGGGAGGCATTTTCCATTGAATCTGGCTGACTGGAAGACCCATATTCTGGTAAACAGATAGGGCCTTGAACAATGCATGCCCGGCGTTTCTTCGCTATCAGTGGAACAGCTGAAAAGAACAATGTGTTATCTGCTGGGGCAACCCTGAACAACAATATGAAACATAATCTCTTAAATGCAGACAGTTGAGAAAGCCCAGGATTAGCTCTAAATTGAAGCAACATTTAAGAACAAAATAATCTGGTGTCACAACAAACATTCTTGTTTTACAGCTCAATACATATGAAGAGGCCTATTATAGAAGAATTGTAAGCTTTTCAGGTAATGATCTGAAATTTAAATAGAATATCTTTGAATTGATGGCTTGCGCTCTCAATAACATTTACATTCTTAGCTGATGCTTTCTTACCAAAGACACATGAAATGCATAATTCAAAGCTGAACATTTTACATGCATAATGGGATATTCAGGCTTAAAACAATTTCCCTTTGAACCAGAGAGAACTATAATTTCTGGCCAAAATATAAGCACATATATAAACAAACAGTCTGTCTGCCCTCTGCATTTATTATAATAACTTAAAAACTTGCTGTTTGCGTACTACAAGGATTGGGAGTTTTTTGGCAGGGAAAAGAGAATAAACCTTTGAAGGATCAAGCCGTAACAAACTCAGATGTTTGAATCATTGCTTAAATCCAGAATGGACAAATTGAAAAACATCTAACAATCTAAACACTACACATTTTAAAGGAAGAAGGTGTGTGGGTGTGAAAGCAGGAGAGGACTAAAGCAAACAGAAGTCTGATCAGCTTAGGGTGCTGACAGACAGAAGTGGTACAAATAAACTTCCCTTCCCTCTCATTTCCTTTGGATTTGGTGGGTTTTTACAAAAAAAGAATAACTGTATTTTTTATAAGAAATTATGCATAATAAATTAGACATTATAGTAATTATAACCAATTATCGTGATGCAACAATGTACTTTTCCACCCCTAGAAGTAACCTTTAATAATAGTCTGCACAGAGAGACAAGATGCACCATAAAGTTCCTCTGTATTGCACCTTAAATGCAACATGATCACATGGGATGTTGACATGTTGCTTCTTAATGTTCTAGTAACCTGAAATCGATCCCATTATGCCAAAATACTGACAAGCACTTTAAGCAAATGCATACGCATAATCAGTGTAAAGTGTGATTTGGAGGTTCAATTTTTCCTCTAATGTTAAATATTTACTCCACTGATGGTTAGGTTTAGGGTTGGGGTTTGGGTTAAGGCAATACAACTTGCTTTTGGTGCCCCTCTGTGGCCATTTCACCTGGAAACTGGAGCTCACATGTGCCCATACGTTCAAAAACACTTTCCACTTTTGGCACTAGGGGCAGTGTTTTTAAATTCAGTAAGCAGACTGAGTTTAGCTCAAGAAAAGTCAACCTACTATTTCCGAATTCACTCCAGATCAGTCTGTTCTGTAATGGTAACTGTACAAAGTAAATTTATTTCATAGTGATGCTCTAGTTGATCGGCCAACAATTGGTATCGGCCGATGTGAACTTCCTATTACTCGATCTGTGGTCTCATAATATGGCAGATCACATAAACCGATCACCCAAGGCGCTAAAGACGCAGCAGCCTCTCAGTCTCCGCCAGACATAGGTTGGCTTTCATAACAATAGCGAGGGTTATTAAATGAGGTTTTTTTTGGGGGGGGGTGGGGGGGGGGGTGGTGAGGGATGCTATCTGGCTACAAACACGTTAGCTTTCCTGGATCAAATGACGTCATCGGAAATGCTGTAGCATCATGGAATGCTAAACCAATCGGATTTGGTTCAGATAGCTCCAGCCAGTGGTGATTAGCCTCCATATTTGGGCAGAGAGTCATGTGACCATTCACCAGGTGATGGCACCAAGCACATAATGATAACTCAAATGGCACAGAATGAAACTCAATCATGTCTGGATGCTATGCAAACCTTCATTCCTTGTTGTGTTTGCATGTGTAATTAGTTCTTATGTACAATTATTATGTTTTATTTGTTTGGAGAGGCTTTGAGACACTTGGAGATGTTTTTGGAAACTAGGATAAATTATTTTTATAATGCTATAACTTTTTTTTGCTTTGTTGTATCTACACAATTTTATTCAGTTACACGTGACATCATTGGGAACAAATCAAAAGCAGCTGTTTTAATTTCAAATCAGAAAAATATACAAATAAGAAAAAACGTTAAAAAAATAATTCTGATTTTCAGCAGTTTCTTAGGCTTAGAGTCTCAGAATGATCATACATTTTTTTATTTTTAAAACATTTGAAGCATTTTTATTTATTTTTTTGTCAAGTTCTAAGCCTGTAATTTTGTGTATGCCACTGAAACAGGTAATCTTTAAAAACACCCTCAGAGCATAAAGGGTTAACAGTGACAATGAGCAGAAAGCTTACATAGGTTATGACAAAGCCCCTGATAAAAAGTCAAATGTTCGGTATCGACCAATCAGATGACAAGAAAATCTGTAATCTGTATCGGCTGTAAAAATCCTGATTGGCGCATCCCTATTTTTATAATAATAAAATCCATCAAATTCTCATTACTGCGATACATCCAGACATTTACATTTTTTCCCCATTAATTCTCAATGGTGATTCTCATTCGATTCTCAATTTAATACACTTTTTTCGTTGCTATATTAGACAAATTAATTACTGACATATATTTATTTGTTTATTTAAATCAGCATAAAGGCAGTACAACAATTACCATGATGTATAAATGCTTTACAGTTAAAGTCATACATCATTAATTTTTGCACATTACAGTAATGAGCTTTTTGTTGTTTTTGTTTGTTTTTTGCATTTTGCTTTTTTGCATTTTAGTAATGACAGTTGAGAGGGAATAAGTGCTTAATAGTTTTCAAAATAAAGTCACATGCTAAAAAATCTTAATAGGCTTCATTTTCTTTTCTTTCTTTTTTCCCCTTTCTTTTATTGTTGGAGTAAAATATGACACAAACATGTTCTTGACAGGTTTTGTGAGATTCACCCAGACACCTGCTGATTTGATCTGTCATGTGCTGATTTAGCAGGCCTTGATTTACACTGTAGAAGCATGAGAGATCTTCCAATAGCCCATAGTGATCATTTCGATTGTTAACAATGGCTGAGTTGCCAACAGCTCACGTAGTTGCATTTCCTGGAGTTGAGTGCTTTAAGAGTGCTCATCATAGTAGTGCAACAGGTGCTGCGACTCCTAAAGTCTCTGTGGTTCACCTCTTGGGGGACCTCAATCAGAAAACCAGAGTGATCTAAATTTATTCACACCATGAAACCCAATATTGTCTCTATAGAACCCATGTGGCCACGCTCAGCACCTTGGTGCCAGTGAAACATGCAGGTATGGGTTTCCCCTCGATTTTAACCCCAGACAGGCCGCACTCCCCAGACCTCGGAGTGTGTGTGTCTAAGCTCTCATTTGGTAGTAGGTGGAGTGTAAGAGAAGGCCGGTCGTACAGAGGTAACCAGATCCCTGTGAAATGAAGGATCATTCAGTCCCAGTATGCACTCAACCATTTGCACTGCTAGAAAAATGTTTAGCCTGGACAGACAAGCAAGAATGGATTATGATCCTACGAGGGCTTAGGGGCAGTAGGCTCTTTGAAGACCCCTGTTGTTGACCCCTGTGAGATGTAATTTCCAAATAACAAGAAATTGCATCACGAATATGAGAGAAAAAAGTTTCGCTGCAAGATATAGTCACACAGTAACACATGAAACTTAAAGACACAACAATGTACCATGACTAGTCTATACAACATCAAAGCTGCTATAAAGTGTTTAGAAGTGTTTTTGTCTTGTTGTCCAGTAAAAATATCTAAACATCCTTAAAAAAGTTCAATTGAGAAGCATAATTGTGCAAGTTATTAAGAATTACTGTTTTTTTCTTAGTGAGGTTTATGCTTAAAAATGTGCCAATAAGGTAGGGAAAATACTGTTAAATTAATAAATGTAAAATGAATATTAGATTTACATTGCAGTGGCAGGTTTCGGGCCTCCACTGACATGTGATTCTGAACTTAGCAGAAATTTTCAATGCAATACCTTACATGTTATAAATGCTTAATAAAATGTTTTCATCATTAATATCCTATGGAAATGTACTTTAATGTAAAGTGTACATACAGTATATGAAGAATTTGTTAAAAGTTGCCAACATTAGAAACCTATATACATAAAATTCAGTATAGATGAATGGTCATCAGGTTTTATTATATGATACTGTATTTGCTGTGAATGGGCATGAAAAGTGTTTTTACATAGGACTTTAGGTAACTAGGACAAAGTAAATTGGGACAGCAGTCAGAATAGCACCATTCTTTTGATATCAATGTGCACAAGAAAAACACAAATGATTCATGACATTACAGTCATGAATATAAACACAAAGTGGACTGTAGCAAAATTACATTATCCCTCTTTTTAATCTCACTGTAATAATCTATCTTTGCTGCACTGACATATGAATTCAATTTTTTTTTAATTAATATACTGTGAGTATGAATAAGTGTGTTTATTAAGCATTTATAACATGCAAGTTAAAATACGTACTATTTGGCAAGTCTTGCATGAAAGTTTCACTTTTTATTCATGTTGTTATAACCACATACGGTGATTTATAATGCATTTGTAAATGGGTTATTAGTCATAAATTAACCCCTTTATAAACCCTTAATAAAAAGGGAACATTTATGTAAATTGTTACCTTATTAACAGTGTCCAAACCAAGTGTGATATGCCAAGTATGCCAAGATACACCATTGTCTTTCCAAAACTGCTGTGCGAAGTGACACAATCACAGCAGATATTTCAAGTTTAATGTACAGTAATGAGGAGCAGGATTTTCATCCATGAGACTTCACAGTGGGAGGGGTTACCCTGCATGACGCTACAGAAATGTCATAACAAGACTGATGCAGTTTTGGCTGGTTTGCACAAAAACTGAAGATTCATATGGAGTTGGTAGCTTTTAATGTTTGTCATATTGTCACTAAAAAAACTAAAATAAGCAGCTAATGGGATTTATAGGGATGTAAGTCACAAAAGAGTTGTTAATCAGAATGATGTAATGTTATTTAGCTCTGTTTAGTTTCATTGATGCTGTTTTGTTGTATGTTATTGTTGTGTTATATTGGAAGACACAATCATGTTCCCTCTGATTAGGGCCTTGGATCTTATTTGCATATGCAGTTGTCATGTAATTGTAATAAACTGTAGAACTACTACTGTAAAAATTGCTGTGAAAGAACTGAAACTAGTGGCCAGGAATATATTACAAATTCATAATAAAATGTTTAAGGTGCATGAAATGTAGTTTGTTAGTGAGGGGGGAAATATATTTACCTTGGGCTTCACAGTTCTGTATTAATAGCATACAGCAGCAACAGAGCAGCAGAACTCCAGTTAGTTTCATGGTGCAGGGCAATCTGAAACAATAAATAGGAACACAGAACAAACCATTGAAGTTTGCGGTGTACATATATTATGAATGCATACCAACTGAATATAAATATCCATATAAAGGGACTGATAAATGTCAGAAAAGAAGGCATGCTTGGGTGTTGGCCACCCATAACTTCAAATATGATTCGGAACAGGCCAGGATGAAGAGCTTGGAACACTTTCATACTCCCCCCAAACATCAAACAGAGAGAAACCCGACCACAGAACAGCCAAAGAACACCCACTTAATAATTAAAACCCCTATGTGAATCTTTCAAGGTGAACACTTACAACAAGACCACACCACTCCCACCCAAAGTTGTTTCCATATTTACACAGGTTACAACTATCTATGGACACATATTCTGAGACGAGCACTGGCACAAACTGTTGTTGTGGCACTCGTCATTTAAATTTTAGGTGAATAAAGTAATACCATGAACGGCTCGTTGTTGTGTCTCATTTTCTAGTGTTTGTTACATTATGTGAGTACTCCAAATGAACTCACACTATGGGTGGTGTATATATATATATATATATATATATACATATATATATAAAGTGCATTCATAAAGTATTCAGACCCCTTCATTTTTTCACATTTTGTTATGTTGCAGCCTTATGCTAAAATGCTTTAAATTATTATTTTTTCACATCAATCTACACTCCATACCCCATAATGACATAGCAAAAACCAGATTTTTGCTAACTTTGCAAATTTATTAAAAAGAAAAAACTGAGGGGGCCTGGGTAGCTCAGCGAGTGAATACGCTGACTACCACCCCTGGAGTCGCAAGTTTGAATCCAGGGGTGCTAAGTGACTCCAGCCAGGTCTCCTAAGCAACCAAATTGGCTTGGTCACTAGGGAGGGTAGAGTCACATGGAGTAACCTCCTCATGGTCGCTATAATGTGGTTCTCTCTTGGTGGGGCACATGGTGAGTTGTGCGTGGATGTTTCGGAGAATAGCGTGAAGCCTCCACACATGCTATTTCTCTGTAGCAATGCGCTCAACAAGCCATGTGATAAGATGCGCGGATTGATGGTCTCAGATACGGAGGCAACTGAGATTCGTCCTCCGCCACCTGGATTGAGGCGAGTCACTATATCACCACGAGGATTTAAAGCACATTGGGAATTGGGCATTCCAAATTGGGGAGAAAAAAGGGGAGGGGAAAAAAAAATAAATAAAAAAACTGATATATCACATTGCCATAAGTATTCAGACCCTTTGCTATGACACTTGAAATTTAGCTCAGGTGCATCCCATTGTCAAAAAATGAAGGGGTCTGAATACTTTATGAATGCATATGTATATATATGGAAGTGCATGGGGCCAGTCCATAAACGCTAAAATATGTGGCGTTTCAAAAGATGTTAACATTATACATGTTAACATTATTTAATATGATTTTAGTATTTTAGGGTTTCGCTGTCATGTCACAATGAAGTTATACTAATATAAAATTAATATTGGATATAACTTAACACAGATAAGTTTAGTAAATTATTTTAACACAATAAAGTCACATTAGCATGTATAATGTTTACGTCTTGTGGCTATACTTTTGCAGCTGTATTTTAAAGTTTACAGACTAGCCACATTAACTTACAGTAACCATGATTTTTGCTTCTTTAAAAGTAAATCAGAATCAGAATGAGCTTTATTTCCAAGTATGCTTACAGATGCAAGGAATTTGTCTTGGTGACAGAAGCTTCCAGTTCACAAACAATACAACAACAAGACAGAGATAATAAAAAATAGAATAAAAATAAGGTAGTGGGCTGGATAAGTGGGGTCCAGAGTGATTTTTCCAGCCCTTTTCCTCATTCTGGAAGTGTACAGTTCATGAAGAGAGGTCAGGGGGCAACCAATAATCCACTCATCAGTCCGAACTATCCTTTGTAGTCTTCTGATGTCCGATTTTGTAGCTGAACCAAACCAGACAGTTACTGAAGTGCAGAGGACAGACTCAATGACTGCTGAGTAGAACTGTATCAGCAGCACGTGTGGCAGGTTGAACTTCCTCAACTGGGGAAGGAAGTACAATCTCTGCTGGGCCTTTTTCACAATGGAGTCAATGTGGGTCTCCCACTTCAGGTTCTGTGAGATGGAAGAGCCCAGGAACCTGAATGACTCCACTGCTGCCACAGTGCTGTTCAGAATGGTGAGCGAGGTCAATGTTGGGGTGTTCCTCCTAAAGTCCACTATCATCTCCACTGTTTTGAGTGTGTTCAGCTCCAGGTTGTTTTGACTGCACCAGACAGCCAGCTGTTCAACCTCCCTTCTGTATGCAGACTCATCGTCATCCTGGATGAGGCCGATGACAGTAGTATCATCTGCAAACTTCAGGAGCTTGACAGAGGGGTCCTTGGCAGTGCAGTCATTTATGTACAGGGAGAAGAGTAGTGGGGAGAGCTCACATCCCTGGGGGGCACCAGTGCTGACCGTACAGGTGCTGGAAGTGAATTTCCCCAGTCTCACTACCTGCTGCCTATCTGTCAGAAAGCTGGTGATCCACTGATTGGCAGAGATGGGAACAGAGAGTTGGTTTAATTTAGTCCAGAGAATAGTTGGGATGATGGTGTTGAAAGCTGAACTGAAGTCCACAAAAAGGATCCTTGCATATGTCCCTGGTCTGTCCAGATGTTGCAGGATATAATGCAATCCCATGTTGACTGCATCATCCACAGACCTGTTTGCTCTATAAGTAAATTGAAGGGGATCCAGAAAGGGTCCAGTGATATCCTTCAGGTGGGCCAACACCAGTCTCTCAAATGACTTAATGACCACAGACATCAGAGTGATGGGTCTGTAGTCATTAAGTCCTGTGATTTTGGGATGATGTTGGAGCGTTTGAAGCAGCAGGGAACTTCACACTGCTCCAGTGATCGTTGAAGATCTGTGTGAAGATGGGGGCAAGCTGGTCAGCACAGGATTTTAGAAAAGTGGGTGAAACACCGCCTGGGCCCTGTGCTTTTCTTATCTTTTGTTTCAGGAAGACCTGACACACATCCTCTTCACAGATCTTAAGTGCAGGTTGAGTAGCAGGAGGGGGGAGGAGGGTGGTTGCAGGAGGTGTTGATGTTTGTGTGAGGTGAAGGTCAGAGCGGGTGTGGGGTGTGAGACTGGGCTTTTCAAATCTACAGTAAAACATATTCAGGTCATCAGCCAGTTGTTGATTCCCTACAGTGCTGGGGGATGGTGTCTTGTAGTTAGTAATGTCTTTCTGGCCTCTCCACACTGATGCAGGTTCGTTAGCTGAAACTGTTTTTTCAGCTTCCCAGAGTAGCTTCATTTAGCCACTCTAATCTCTTTTATCAGTGTGTTTCTGGGCTGACTGTACAAGATTGTATCCCTACTTCTGTAAGCATCCTCTGACGAAGCTGCCTGAATTTTGCTTTAAACCATGGTTTGTCATTGTTGAACATTAAATAAGTCCTAGTAGGAATGCACATATCCTCACAGAAACTGATATATGATGTCACAGTATATGTGAGCTCATCCAGATTGTTGTCTGCAGCTTCAAAAACACTTGTGCAGTCAAAGCAGGCTTTTAGTTCCAGCTCTGCTTCATTGGCCCATCTCTTTAAAGTCCTTACTACAGGTTTAGCTGATTTTAGTTTCTGCCTGTAGGTCGGAAGAAGATGAACCAGACAGTGATCAGTCCCAAAGCTGCTCTAGGGACAGATCGATATGCATCATTTAATGTTGTGTAGCAGTGATCCAGTATATTTATGTCTCTGGTGGGGTATGTAATGTGCTGTCTGTATTTTGACAGCTCACGGGTGAGGTTAGCTTTGTTAAAATTGCAGAGAATAATAATAAGTGAGTCTGGGTATTGTTGTTCCGTGTCTGTGATCTGATCAGCCAGCTGTTGCAGTGCTACACTCACACACGCTTGTGGAGGAATATAAACACCCATCAGAATAAACGGGGAAAACTCCCGCGGTGAGTAGAAAGGCTTACAGTTGATAAAGAGCTCTTCCAAATCAGGACAGCACATCTTCTTTAACATTGTTACATCTGTACACCAACTTTCATTGATGTAAAAGCATGTTCCACCACCTCTCGTTTTCCCCGTTAACTCTGCATTGCGATTGGCTCGGAACAGCTGGAAGCCCAGCAGTTGTAACGTGCTGTCCGGAATGGCTTCACTCTGTGAAGAATAAGGCTGCAGAGTTTGAAAAGTCCTTGTTTGTACGGGTGAGGAGATGAAGTTTGTCCGTTTAGTTAGGAAGAGAGCAGAGATTCGCTAGATGAATACTCAGCAGCACTGTTCGAGAGCCGCGCTGGTCAAGCTCACTTCGCTCGCTTGCGTCTCATAGCGCGCTTGAACAACACAGCTGCGCCTCTGACTAAAGTGTCCATCAAAACGTCTGAATAGTCAAAAACCAGGAAAAGATTGTCTGGTATGTGCTGCCGAATGTTCAGCAGTTCGTCCCTTGTAAAACTGATTGGAAAAAAATGAATAAACACAGGACAAACAAAAAAAACAACAACAAAAGAATTGGAGACTCCACACTGAGGCTGCCATCCATGGCGCCACCTTGTATTGTCATCCTGAGGGACTGGCTGAATTTTTTTGTGGTAATCAATATTATGCCATAAATAACTTAAAATTCAGATATGAAACTCTACATTGCACAAGCCGATAGGTTTTTTTTTATTTATTTTTTTTATCTGTTAGCCAGTTGACTCGCTCACATGTGATTTATTAAGCCAATTGGCTTGCATGGTGTAAGAGGATAGGTCCTTTGATATGTAATCCATAAGCCAATCAACTTGTGTACTCTTTCTTTGCCTAACATTTAAATAGCACAGTTTTGCAGATCAGCCAGTTTTACTTGCGCGTTGCTAGAGTTTTTCTCTGAAAATGCTTTTTTTGGTTGCTGGGGTTTTCTTCTAACAGCTTGCACAGTAAGGCCAGCTTTTGGCCATGACATATAGAAGCAAGCCTTTAACAAGGTAAGCCTTAGGCAAATCTGGCACTGACACACATTGCTATCTTAGGTTATGTCATAAATTTAAATGAATCCAGAGATAGCTAGGCTAAGTAATTAGTTAAATAAGCTCTGGGTTTTCCTAGTCCAGATACACATTATGAGTCAGGTAACTAGCCGTTTAAGCCATTCTGCCAAGCTGGCTCAGGCACACATAGAGGTTTAGTTCATTAGCATTAGATCATTCAGCCAAGCTGGCCCACACACTTAGCTAGTATACACTTGGTGATATGTTTGAGCAGCTTCCCTGCTTTGTTGGGGGATTGTATGTGTGTCTACTTGTGCAGCAACAGCATGCCAACATGCTAACAAATTATGTCTGTGTATGTTCTAGCAGTAGCAAGTCTTCATATTTGCTCTGCAGTAGCAGCAGCAGCAGTGTAGCATATATCGTCTGCCAAGACCACATACTATTGATATGACATACCCACAGTAACATACTAAATCATAATGAGAGTTGTTATGACTGAAATTCTGTTAACTGAGCTTAAATTGTATTGAACCTGGAATATTCCTTTAAGATTTATAGTACAAACCTGTGATAGATAATTAAAATCATACTCCATAATTTTGCAATAATGCATCTGATTTGGAAGCATCCTTAGAGGGGTGCATTCACTGATCAAGATGATGTTACATTTATGTTTATTTGATCTGTGTCACATCATATGGGAATAATGAAGTGAGAAGCTTTTTATGCCATTTGACTTATTTGCCTTTATCCAGCTGAGACCACAAATAGAGGGACACTGTTGTTATTTTTGGGGTCCATCTTTCACAAAGCATCAAAGTGTAATAAATCATCCAGTGGTTGGTGAATAATTATAACAATGTCTCATATAGATTTACATGTTATACATTCCTAAAACTTACTCTGATGGAGCTGTCTGTTACTTACTACTTACTGTGGGGTTACTGTCAGATACTAAATAAACAAAGGCATCTAACAACAGCTGAGTTGTGACCACTGTGCCCCTTCTGATTGGAAGGTGTTTTGTTTTTCTGATTGATGTTAGTAAAAGCAATAAACCACTCGAGGCCAATGCGTTTACTACAGGTAAGGGGTGATCTTAGGTACTCTTGAACTTGAGTGGTTTATTACTTTTATAAAACAGAAACAACAGCAAAAACATTTTAAAGTTAAATTCATTACTGAAGGAAAAGTTAAACCAAAATAAAAATTATATAATGTTTTACTCAATTTCATATACTTTCAAACCTGTATGACTTTCTTTCTTCCATGGAACACAAAAGGAGAAATTTTGAAGAACTTGCAGCACTTTCCATGCAACACTTCATGTGAACCATGGCAGTCAAGCTCCAAAAAGGACAAAAAGGCACTATGAAAACACCAAAAGAGTAGTTCATACTTCTTGTGTGCTATATTTGAAGTTTTCTGATGTCCTTTATGTGAGGACCAGATGACTTCAGAAGACTTGGAATTAGCACATGAGTTGTAGGGACTACCTGTATTGTGCTTTTTAACATTATTAAAGTTCGACAACCATGGTCCCTATGAATTGTTGTAGAATGGAAAAGAGCTGCCTCATCAAAAGAATTCTTCTGAATTTCTCCTTTTGTGTTCTATGAAAAAATGTAGTAATGTTCTGAAACCTTTTTTTTTTTCCAATACAGGTAGTACTGATACTTGTTTTTCGGTACTTGCTTACCAAGAGTGGCGTAGATATTTAGAGATTATCAGAGAATATTAGAGATTATTCTTTGACTTCAAATATACATTTATACATTTGTTTAAAAATGCCTAAATTCTGATTTCTGAAAGTGTGAAAGCACTTTTTGAATGTGCCACTTCATTGTTTTTAAGAAAAATGTGGTATAAAGAAATTTGGGGTGAAAACTTGGCCCATCCATTTTATTGAGACCCACCCAAAACTAATTTCCTGGCTATACCCTTTCTTACCGATACCTGTTTTTTGGGTTTATCTTTTCAGAATCCCATATCAACAGTTTATTTCAATTTTATCATACAAATGGTGTCTAAATAAATGAATTTATTAAAACTTTATTCAAATAAAATATTGTATTATTTTTATCAAATGAATTGCTTTTATACAGAACCTCACAGCACAATCCAAAATACAACACTAAAGTTATTTTTGTCCAATAAAGTGCTTTATAACAGAGCATCACAGATGTAATCATTATTGATTTATTCCTATTATTAATAGTAGTAGTATTACAGTAAATATTATATTAGGGTACAATGGGGTAAAAGGCTCCATTGATTTTATTTTCTCCCAAAACACTAAATAGCTTCAACAACTACCACAGTACTTTCCTAAGCACCTGTTTGAAACTATGAACTGCAACATTTTCCTGTTCCATGAGGTAATGTCTAAAGTTTGATTTTGATCTAATATATTTTTTTAATGTTGTAAATTTATGTAGCTAATGAATATCCTGGAAATTATAACATTTATTTTGAAACAAAATACTTATTTGTCATTTTTAATTTTGTTCAAGGTGATTATATATATATATATATATATATAAAATGCAATATCTGTCCCATAAGTGAAAGGATAGTATTTGGGATAAAAAGCCCCTCTGTTGCAGGAGATAAAGACCCCTGTTAAACACACTGTTTTTCTTAAGTGGCGGGAATAGATTTGTTGTGAAACAACAAATTTCAAAGTGAAACATTTTCAAAGTGGGCTCACATTGACTGATTCAATCACAGTGGAGATTAATTTGTTACTAAAATACTTGAGATGTAATGAAATGCCAAATGTGAATAAAATTGACAAGAAATTATGCACCCTTTTCTGAAGTGGATATTTTGAGTAAGCATCATTTAATTTGTTACTAAAAAAGCATCTTGCTGTCTGACCTTGCCAAATTGTGCCCTATATCTATTGCCCCAGTGTGTACACTATATCAATATAACCCCCGGGGGGCCTTTTACCCCAAGTTTAAAAAAAAAGAGAATTGTATTCAAAACAAACTTCTGTTGTTATTTCTATTCACACAAATTATGTTGCTCCATAAATATTCAATAAAAATATATATATGAATTTTGAGACACTTTGTGACCATAGAAAAGGGTGTGCCTTTAGCCCCGTTGTACCCTACTATATAAAAGTGATATCTGTTGTATTTTTTTCAATTTATTTAGCTTTTATTTTGGTGGAGCTTTTTATTTCGGAGTGAAATCCTTTTGGTTTCTGTGTGTTTTTGATGGTAGCTTCTCAATTCCGGAAAAGCCGGTCGCTATGTGACCCAGTGTGATTTTTAAACAGCAAAAGGCTTCTATTTAATTAAATACATATGTAGTCTGTATGTGCCTCGCGCTGCTAAGTGAATTAGCACTCAGCTCGCTGTCATACAAGTACAAGAACGCTGTATCAGACCCGATTCCGATACCAATGTTAGACTCGGGACATGCCAAGATGGGATGTACTGTAGTAAAGACAAATCTCTGCGCTCTTGAAGGCACCTCCGTGCTCTTAAAGCACCTCCGCTTAAAAGGGCACCTTTACATTTGTGAATGAAAGGGGCAGGGGCTTGCACTCCTGTAGCCCCCGTTCTGTGCATGTCAGTGACAGGACATATAGTCCATCTCTTAGTTTCTGTTTCAACGCTGTCATGAAGGGTAGCCCTGGCCACTGTACAATCTCATTTGTCCAAGATCCTGCCCCTCACATTAAACATCAAACGTCTTCTGATTAGCTGTGATTGTGCCACATAGTGCAGCAGCATTAATATAGAACGTGTGAATATTGTCATTGTACAACATCTTAAAATGCAGCTCATCCAATCAGAAGTAAGAGTCTAAACTATTTATTTTATAATAAATAGTTTGAAGCAACTTTTGACAATGCTACTTAGAAATTGCGAGGCATTGTTGTCTGTTCATCAATAAAGCAGAAAATCTAAAGAGGTGATCATTATAAATACACAGTATGCCCTGACACATTTTATGCCTATAAAAGCCATCATGCATTAATTTAAAAAAGTTTTAAGCTATTAAAGGAAATTGTAATTTCATGTAAATTCATTACTGTTCTTAATCTTATGAGAAAAGATTGTCGATAAATGGAAAAAAAAAAAATGTAAATAAATTTGAAATAGTAAATAAAATAGATGGTAAATACATTTTAAAAATCTTTTCATTTCATTTAAAAAAAATAATAAACAAACAAATAATTAAAACATGTAGCAACTATCCATAGAACCACAGAACATTAAAAATAAAAAATGTGAAGGGAAAATAAGAGATTTTGAAATTACTATTATTTTTACACATACATTATTCATCATCCCTCTGGGACCCCAAACATAAAAACAGTACAGTCAATCTCAAAAGAATATGAGGGTTATAAATATCTGAGATCAATTAACTTTATGGATCTCAAGGTAATCCTTAAACTCAGATCACTCTGTATGTATTTTAAAACCTACTATTTGCCAATAAACTTGACAACACCTACTCTAAAATAACAGTAATGTCTTGAATGATGTTGCAAAGACAAACAACATTTCCATGCCATTGTGTTTGTGTAAATAATCAAGTTATAGTTAATTAAAGTAAGCCTGACTATCTAAATCTGGTTTACACTTTTATAGAAATACTACTTTTACTACACAAGCATATTCATTTTAAAATGTTCAAAAGGTAGTGCATAACCTGGCTCTTTTAAATGACATTACTTTACAAGCTGCCTAACAATTCAGCTCTAAGTGTGTTTATATATCTTGTCATTAAATAATCTAAATTAGATGTTACACACCTGAGCTGTTGGTGGTCCCTCCAGTAGTGTTCTGAAAACCTCAGGTGATGATGAAATGGGACTCACACACACACCATGAGGAAGTCATTAAAAAAACAAAACAATTATGCTCAACTACACTATTCAATCTCGTATCAGCACACCCTCAAGATCAGCCTGGTAGCGAGGCACGTTTGGTTACTAGAAATGCTTGTTTGTAAAAGCAGACAAGGATCCACCTCCCTACTCAACAAACCAACCTGCCCAAAGGACTGACTCTTAAAGAGGCAGGCAACCCTCATTACCACCCTCTCTACTCTACTCACACAGCTCAAAGACCATCCATCACGCTAGGGTGATTACAAAATACACAGATATCGTGGTTTTTCTCAAACCCTCAGGCACTTATTTCAAGTTTCACAAGTACATGGCAAGTCTTGTTGTTTCATACTGTCCGTAAACATTCATTTGTACCAATGATCAAAGCTGATAGAGTGGCTATTGTCCACATTTTTGCCAGCTTGTTAACAGTCTAGCAGAAATGCAGTCTGGCAGAACCATTCTTGAACACTGTGGCTGTAATGAAGGGCTTTTTGTTGTTGCTGTAGCGACAGACGAGGCTCCTGATGTTGGGGGCTGATGTGCCCACACGTTCCTCTGCAGGCGATAGTGTAGAGAGGATCAGTTTTCAGCAGATTATCTCAACAATATCAGGCCTGTGGAGCATTTGAAAACAGGCATCTACATGTCCACACCACTGTGATTGGAGACCGCACTCGTAAACACACATGCGAGCACATAAGCCAGGGGCAGACTGGGAAGAGAAATTGGCCCTGGATTTTACATAGAAACCGGCCCAAAAGCTGTTGCTCACGCTCACTCACTGGCAAACAAGTACATTACTATGTGGGCATACTATATGTAATAGTAGACACCCAAGTTAATATAGTTTTTTTTTAAATAGTTTTTATTTCTATTTTATTTTCTATTTGTCCTTTAAATTTCAGTTTGTTTTTGTTAGTATTGACCCCAATGCCATGTCCACACTAATAAAGTTTTTGTCTGAAAGTGCCTTGATTTAACTGTGTTTACACCTCTCATGCACACTAGAACGACGTTTTTCTTCACCGAAAACAGAGCATTTAGAAAATGCTCTCCATTACTGCATACTTTGGAAAACAATGATGGAAGGAACTGAACAAGTTTTCAAACCAAAGTGAATTAGTGTGGATGTGACCTTTTTTCCAGTTTTTGTTAGTGTTCTTGTTTTAGTTTAGTTTTAGTTTTACAGTATGTTTAGTTTTTATTCTAGTTTTACATTTCATATTTTTGGGCTGCCAAAGTTAATGCGGTAACTGATGTGATTTAAATACTGTTAAACAGTGTTAGGAAAGTTACTCAAAAAAGTAATCCACTACAAATGACTAATTATTTAAAATTTGAATCTGATTACTTTACTGATACTCTTGGGAAAAGCAATCACATTACTTATGACTTTACTTTTAAGTCACCTTCCTCTGCCACTTGTGCCAGCTTTGTTTGCAGAGTGTCCACATCATGCACTAGTATCATTATTCTATTGCTGTAGTCAGAGGGACTGCTTGAGTTGCCAAAGTTGCACCAATCAAGTCAATGGAAGATCGAATTGGTTCCAAGCAGGGCCGGCCCATGGGTTTGTGGGGCCTTAGGCGAAATCATGAAAATCGGCACCACAGGTGTGAATATTGTCATAACTTTTAAACAGCCATAGAACCAGTGCAAATGTGTTTAGAGAAAGCTTTAAAACAGGGGTCGGCAACCTATGGCATGCGTGCCAGCATTGGCACGTGGATGGGTAATGACTGGCATGCTAGCAACGGCGAGAGAGAAGTAGACTATTTTATTTACAGTATATGAAATTCCGCACCTGCATTCCAGTTTGCATCTTGATGTAATCCTTCCTCATGATCACGCAGTGTGTTTTCGTGAGCTAAATGGGAGGCTAAACAAAAAGTTAAAATGTGATGAGACTGTAGTATAACACGCGGGCTTACAAGGGCTGAAGCCTAGGGGCCCATAAACTTCCATGTGGCCCAGCTCGCGGTGTCCAACACCCCATGTTCCCCATCCCTGTTTGCAGGATGAGCATGTCTAAATGCTGTCAGCGAGACTCGCAATTATAGACATGGAGATGATGTGCGTCCGTGCAGCAAAACTACTGGAAGGGGGCCTCCGCGGAACACCGAGCCCATGGGCCCAAAGGTACCTTAAAGCTCCCTTGAAGATGGGCCACACCTGGTTCCAAGGAATGGTTTAACAAAGCAATTAATTCCTGCTTTTTCATTATCCCTGTTCTTTTAGCTGTCACAGAAACACATAGAGATGTACATATGAATATAATTCACATTTTAAATGTATTCTACATAAAATTATTTTAGAAATATGCGTAACCCAAGTATACTTAATGGTAATTAACTTGATTGAAAGTCAGTGGTAAGGTCAGGTAATATTTTCTTTTAGTTTTCAATTTTCTTTTCATCCATGATAATAACACTGCAGGTAGCAGCTGCCTATCACATTCTTTTCAGAAAGCAGAATCTCTACTATCAAAAGCAGAAGGGCAGACGGGTTTAGTAGGCTCCTGAAGTCTTATCCTGATCGTCTGTGGGAGACACAGTTAGCTGAGCACACATGAATAGGAAAGCACTCTAAGCTCATTTGTTTTGGTTGCCTGCCTCATGTTTATATTGAGATAATGGCATACCCATTATTCCAGCCATTCAGCTTCATCATTTAAACACACATTTGTACATCTGCCCTGCCGTGGTCTGATTATGATGTTTGTGCTGAAAATGGCAATGCAATAATTAGAGTTTTTAAAGTCTGCTTTTCTCAGTTGCAAGTGCTTTCTGCTTTAGATGTACACCATTATCCACTGCAGTCCCAACAAGTACTGCAATTAAAAAAATTAAGGACTTAATTTGAGATAGCACATGCAATAGCACACAGCATATTCAGTTGCACTTACTAGATGTCATGTGCTACATCCGAATATGCATACTTGATTGATTAGTTTGTCAGAATCCTCAGTATTTATAAAACAGTAAGCGAGAAACACCCAGAAGACCTACTATTTCTGGCGAGAATCTGAAGTGAGCATCCACTGGACACTATTCTATCCTGTAATCTCTTCGGGAGCCGAGGAGATGTCAAGTTCAAAAATGCTGGGTTCAAAAGAAATGGCGGAGAACTATGAATCAGGCAGTCCATTTCAACTACGTGCTAAATGGTGCTTGTTTAACGAAACCATAGTAAATTATTTTCACGGTTGCTGTTATGAGGTTATATATTCGGGTCACGCGACAATGCCTGCGTTCCTGGATGAAGTATGTCCAGAATCTATTCATACTATACTACTCACCCCTAGGCGTCTTTTGCGGCTGGGACGAGTGGGTCCCTACCACTTTTTGCCTTTGCCAATTTTGTCCCTACCACTTTTTGAAATAGCTTTCGTGTCTAATGCAAAAGACACGTCTCCAGTTCTTGAGCAGGAGTTTCCATTATGTTTGTGTATGTGTTATAATAAGTGGCAATCCAGCACCATAGTCTTTTTATTTTATGTTATTATGAGTGCTCTGTGTAGCTATAATCAGTGGCATTGGGTGACAGCGGGTGGCAATGTTCTCTCGTGCAACCAGACTCACTCAGTCCGCTGTTCCACAGCTCAAACTCCTTTCCAGTTACATTGCAAAGCACAATGCAAATGGATGTGTCCGAGCTCATGATATACAACCACTTCAGATGCACTCTTCACTTATTTTTTAATTAAAATCTCCCCTTTTCTCCCCAATTCCCAATGCGCTCTAGACCCTCATGGTGGCGTAGTGACTTGCCTCAGTCCAAATGGTGGAGGACGAATCTCAGTTGCCTCCGCATCTGAGATGTCAAGCCGTGCATCTTATCACGTGGCTTGTTGAGCGCATTACCGTAGAGACCTAGCGCGTGTGGAGGCTCACGCTATTCTCCGCGGCATCTACGCACAACTTACCATGCGCCACAACGAGAGTGAGAACCACATTATAGCTCCATGAGGAGGTTAACCCATGTGACTCTACCCTCCCTAGCAACCGGGCCAATTGGTTGCTTAGGAAGCCTAACTGGAGTCACTCAGCACGCCCTGGATTCAACTTGTGACTCCAGGTGTGGTAGACAGTGTCTTTAATTGCTGAGCTACCCAGGCCTCCCGCACTCTTCATTTATTAAAATCAAAAGTTATATTAGGCTGAATTAGAACCCAGAAGACCTTGTATGAAAAATCCATCCATCAAAATGACAAGACAGAATTCGTATTATAGCATTCAAAAAAGAACTGCAGTTCAAGGTTCCATGCCAGTTATTTAGCAGAGCTTTGCCCAGTTGCCCCACCTGCTGCAAGGGATTTGTGCTCCCATTGTTGTTGCAAAATTTCCACTTTGAATGCTCTGCATGTCATGTTATCATCTTACAGTAAAACTTTCATTTACAGGCAAGAATTCCCTTTGGCAATTTTTTCTACATTTTGTGGAACTCTGACTGTGTGCTCTAGAAAATCTGTATTTGAATGTGTTTTGTTCCAACTGCGCTGCACCTTATTTCTCTGACTCATATGCTTGGAAGGGATGAATATGAGCTAAGTGGGTGTTTAACAGTCAGAGCTTACAGCTGAGCAGCTTGGATGGGAGGTATATTTGTCTTTCCGAGAAAACGTACACACTCAGCCAATGCTAATGTTATACCTTTGATATTCATGCTTTTTGCATGAAGATTGGATCTGCTTTATATTACTAGCTTGAAGTGGAGGATAAAAGCATCTTCAAAAGATAATTTCAGATGGGCTTTAAATGCAACTCATCCTTTTCACAGCATCTATGACTACCACTCACATTATAAAGCAAAGTGGATGAAAATCACTGTGTAATCCTGGTTTGTGTGTCCGTGGTGGTCACTGTTACTATAGCAACAGATCGAGGATGCCTTCTGTTTGTAGATGGCAGAGTGAGAGTAAAGTAGATTGCCTGCTTCCTATTATTTCTAACACATGAGTTTAGCACTCGGCATACGGCACACTGTGATTCATATGGCAATTTCAGTCTGAAAAACCATGAATATGCTATTCCTTTTCAATGAAGTAATGCTATCTATCTATCTGTCTGTCTGTCTGTCTGTCTGTCTGTCCTTCCTTCTCATAAGTGTAGTTCTTGTGTCTGTCAGTCCCTGGTCTTATGCTGGACAGTTTAGCGAGTGCCAGAGAAAGTAGATTATGGAGTCACAGTTTTATTAGGAAGTGATGGTATTTACGAAGTCCATATACAACTCACTGATGTTTTCCACACCACACATGCCACAGCAATGTGTCTGTATGCAAATCTGAGTGAGTTGCTAGTGAGCAATGCAAAGCCCTTTGAGAGAATTACATCCAGACCTATAAATCAAGAACTTTAATTGGGACTGAATGTACATATATTCACGGTTAGGAGCTTAATTCATGAATTCACAGATAATGGGCAAGGCAATTACTCAACCAAAATAATAATATAAAATTATGAGATTCAAACACTTTGCTTCAATGATACTTGTAAATGTTTAGGGTTTTGTGTAGGGTAGACCAGTGCTAGTTGCGCAAGGACTATATATCAGTAACCATAAGGTTCTGAGTCAAAAGTATAATTACTCAAATGTGTTTTCTCCAGCAATGGATTTATATGGTGATTTCAAACATCTAGTTCAAAACCCTCTTAAATCATAATAATTTTTGAATTCTATCCTCCAAACTACAATGTTATATTTTTGTCATTTGTAACTGTTGGGTTCAAAGTGAACAGAATAAAACCTGCTCTGGCAAACATTTTGGCATGACTCAGCTATACTGTATTATGAAAGTAGATTTTAGTCAAAAGTTTAAACTCTTTGAACTTGAATGTTCTTAGGACAATATATACACTATATTGCCAAAAGTATTCGCTCATCTGCCTTTAGACGCATATGAACTTAAGTGACATCCCATTCTTAATCCATAGGGTTTAATATGACGTCGTCCCACCCTTTGCAGCTATAACAGCTTCAACTCTTCTGGGAAGGCTTTCCACAAGGTTTAGGAGTGTGTTTATGGGAATTTTTGACCATTCTTCCAGAAGCGCATTTGTGAGGTCAGACACTGATGTTGGACGAGAAGGCCTGGCTCGCAGTCTTCGCTCTAATTCATCCCAAAAGTGCTCTATCGGGTTGAGGTCAGGACTCTGTGCAGGCCAGTCAAGTTCTTCCACACCAAACTCGCTCATCCATATCTTTATGGACCTTGCTTTGTGCACTGGTGCGCAGTCATGTTGGAACAGGAAGGGGCCATCCTCAAACTGTTCCCACAATGTTGGGAGCATGGAATTGTCCAAAATCTCTTGGTATGCTGAAGCATTCAGAGTTCCTTTCACTGGAACTAAGGGGCCAAGCCCAGCTCCTGAAAAACAACCCCACACCATAATCCCCCCTCCACCAAACTTCACAGTTGGCACAATACAGTCAGACAAGTACCGTTCTCCTGGCAACCGCCAAACCCAGACTCGTCCATCAGATTGCCAGATGGAGAAGCGTGATTCATCACTCCAGAGAACGCGTCTCCACTGCTCTAGAGTCCAGTGGTGGCGTGCTTTACACCACTGCATCCGACGCTTTGCATTGCACTTGGTGATGTATGGCTTGGATGCAGCTGCTCGGCCATGGAAACCCATTCCATGAAGCTCTCTATGCACTGTTCTTGAGCTAATCTGAAGGCCACATGAACTTTGGAGGTCTGTAGCGATTGACTCTGCAGAAAGTTGGCGACCTCTGCGCACTATGCGCCTCAGCATCCGCTGACCCCGCTCTGTCATTTTACGTGGCCTACCACTTCATGGCTGAGTTGCTGTCATTCCCAATCGCTTCCACTTTGTTATAATACCACTGACAGTTGACTGTGGAATATTTATTAGCGAGGAAATTTCACGACTGGACTTGTTGCACAGGTGGCATCCTATCACAGTACCATGCTGGAATTCACTGAGCTCCTGAGAGCGACTGCTTGTAGAAGCAGTCTGCATGCCTAGGTGCTTCATTTTATACACCTGTGGCCATGGAAGTGATTGAAACACCTGAATTCAATTATTTGGATGGGTGAGCGAATACTTTCGGCAATATAGTGTATATATCCTAAATGTCATAGTTGAAAAATATTTAATCACTCAAGATTTAACATTTGTTTAAAGTATTAAACAAATGTATTAGTTATAGTTAGTATTATAGGCTAATTAGTATATATATATATATATATATATATATATATATATATATATATATATATATATATATATATATATATTTATTTTTTTGCCAAAAACAATGGTTTGATATTTTTGAAAGTTACCTTTTAAATTTCTGCTTAATATTTCATAATTGCTCTACTGTGTAAATTCTGCTGAAAAGCCTATAATAAGATGTTTAATGGAAGGTTCCATTGTGACAACTAACTCCACATAGTATGACAACATGCCCAACATGTGTTCAATTAACTGTAACCTTTTTCCTGCAGTGACGGTGGAATGTTCAATAGGTTTTTGTTGCCAAGATTTCAAGGTATGTTGTTAAGCATTAAAAAAAAAAAAAAACTACCTTGAGAAATGTTAATTGGAGTACAAAGTGTGACAACTAGCCTATAAATAAAAATTTACATAGAAACATCAAATAAATGTTTTTCACCTACCCACTATATAGCCTGTTCCTGGAGTTCTTTTCAGCGTGAATATCAGAGTAAATCAAGATCCACTGAAAGTCTCTCTGTGATCTTAACAGTGCACTTTGGTGTTGTATTCTGCCTCTGAGATGTGTCGCCTTTCCTTCGGCCAGTGTATGCAGGCCAGCGTCGTTCTTTGAAGTTATTTCGGCATGTGTCTAAGTTGCAGACAGCATGAAGACGGGTCTGCTTGACCTCCCCTTCACCCTAAACCTCCCTCTCAGATAAGAGAAAAGGAGGCGCACACGTACATGCACTTCACAGACTCTCACCCTGCCCTGCTACTCCGACTCAGGGGGCTGTTCACACCCTAGAGAATGTCACTTGGAGTAGAGCGACAGGCACACGTTCGTCCTCTGTCACCAAGCACATCGTTAGACTAGTCTGAAGCAGTGTTAAATTAACACCTTGATAAGACCACTACTCCACTCAGGAAACCTAGTGGGTTATTTTGGCTCAGAGAGTTCAGAGAATTAATCAGGTATTTGAAAGAGAACGTTCCTAATCCTGATTATAGATGCAAAGTTAAAGCATCTTCAATTCTGGAACATCTTGTAGGCTACATCCTCTACTGCAATGACTCTCAACTGTTTTTGCATCAGGAGCCAAATTTTAAATCAAGTGGTGACCCAACACTGTGCCAAAATTGTTGTCCTTAAAAAATCAAACTTGATTCAAATGTGATTTAGCAACCTAACACATGAACAAACACTGGGCCAAATATTAAATTAAGATAAGCCAAACAGAAGAATTTTGAGTCTTTGACGTCAATAAAAGGATATTGGCATGCGTGTTTTCTTTCCTTTTAAAAGTTAATGCATATTTATTTTTTTACCCTAACTCTGCATAATTATGTTTTTTTTCTCCCCTTTTTCTCCCCAATTTTGAATGCCCAATTCCCAATGCACTCTAAGTCCTCATGGTGGCGTAGTGACTCAATCTGGGTGGCGGAGGACGAATCTCAGTTGCCTCCGCATCTGAGACCGTCAACCCGTGCATCTTATCACGTGGCTTGTTGAGCGCATTACCTCGGAGACATAGCGTGTGTGGAGGCTTCACGCCATTCTCTGTGGCATCCACGCACAACTCACCATGTGCCCCACCGAGATTGAACCACATTATAGCGACCACAAGTAGGTTACCCCACGTGACTCTACGCTGGAGTAACTCAGCACACCCTGGGATTCGAACTCGCGAACTCCAGGGGTGGTAGTCAGTGTCTTTACTCGCTGAGCTACCCAGGCCCCCAGTTATGTAGTTTTTATAGTATTTTATTATTTGCATTTTACATTGCTTTTCCCTGCTGTCAGTGACCCTGTCAGAACAGACCTGCGACCCAACTTTCATTCAAAACCCAACAATTTGAGAACCACTGATCTACAGTACATGCATAGAATGTTCAAATTCAATTCTATCCAGATTTATTGTTCCTGAAGTCCCAAAGTTGTTGTTTGTGGTTGATTTTCTTCTTCAGGAGCTCTGTGGTTGTCTTATGTCAGACAAAGTTAAAGACAGCTTAATCTTCTACAGTCCTTTGGTGCTGAGAGGTATTTCCACCAATGGCTTCAAAGCAGAGTGTTCAAAGATTCAATTTATGAAATGGCAGTGAGCTGGCAATTCATTTCAATTTCTTAGGCTCCTTTGTGAAGAGAGAGCAGTCCACAGTGAGAGGTAAAGTGGTTTTCTGGTCATGACATCCCAGATAATTTTTTATTATGAAGACCCAAAGTTTTAGAGCCCTTCTAGTCTGCCTGACATCTGACTGTGTGCCGAACACCAATCGCTTTGTAAGCTTTTCTTGATAGGTGGAACTCTAAAGCTACATTGGCCGAAACCCGACACAGAAGGAAAGAGCAGCTGAACTCACAACCAGCTGACCCAAGGAGGTATTCCCATTCATCTCAATGGCAGTTGCTCGGCATGTGCATGACTCCCCGGAAGTATGCGTTTAAAATTTTTACATCTTTGCTCAGATGAACTTCGGATACAGTTCTTCTTCATGTCGATTGGCTGGTGGCACCACATAAATGTACACAATCCCAAGCCCTTTATTAGCAACAATCCTGAGCTATGACATCAAAGGTGTCTATTATATTGTTTACATTAAAAAAAAAAATTATGAAAAAAAAAAAAAACAGACACTGGCAAAACATACCATAACAGACTGTTCTCAATGTGAATTTGGCAACAGTAGGTTGAAAGTTCTTTAGCTGAAATCTGTCTGTGCTTGCTTAAATTTGAACCACTGTCCCCAGTGGCCAAAGCAGGAAGTGCTTTTGAACATATGGGCATGTGTGAGCTCCAGTTTCTGGGTGAGTGGCATCAAAAGCAAGCTGTTTTTAGTTGTAAGTGATATAATACAGGATGCTTATTTTATGAACTATTTCCCCAAACCCCAACCCTAAACTTAACCATCAGTGGAGTAAAAACTTAATCTTAGAGGAAAGATGCAACCTCCGAAATACACTTAATTGACGTTATTGATTATGTTAACGCAATTACTTGCAGGATGAGAACCCATGTCTCTTGAGGCTGCTCGCCAACACACTATCAGCCACACCAAAGGAAAAGGTAGAAACAAATTAATTGATGCAAAAATGTCTGATGCGAGGTGGCACTTGTCGGTAACTCTGCAGAATTGGGTCGATATCAGGGTACCAGAACATTCAATAGAAACTTGTCAACTTCCTGTGTTATATTGTTGACCTTAATGTACTGAAATGTTTGTGATTTATACTGTATGTTGCATGCAAAAACATTAATTATGTCAAAATGCAAAAGTACTTTTGAATCGCTGGCAAAAACAGAGAAAGAGACAAAGGAAAACATCCTGAACTGAGGAGGAAATGCCCTGGATCTTGGAAACCTGATTGCAAGTTGGAGCAACTAATGTAACAAGAGAGGGGGTCTGTCTATTTTTCTTTGCACATTAAAGATGTTTGTTTTGTAACAAGATCCACTTAGATCGCTAACACCCTTCTTCCACTGTGTAACAAGTTTGCACTGAGGTTTAGTGTTCCATAGTTGGGATGCTCGGTTTCTGTCACATATCTGGATAGGGATTGTGCACCTATTGCACCATGGTAAAAGTCCTGAGACTTCTTGTTGGCGTTGTTATGGGACAGTGGCCCAAGTGATGTGGCCCTATTGTTGTAACCCAATCTTGTAGTTCATTGTTACATTAATGGAGGCAGAGAGGCAAGCAGGGAGATTGTGTGGTCTGTGGGAGGGTGGCGAGGGCTAATTTTGACCGGATGGGTAGTGACTTTGAAATAGCTTGTGGTTGAGGGGTTGAGAGGTGGCACATTTAGATGTATTGTGCAGCTGTGGGATGCCATCTTCTCTAACTGGTAGTAATCTACACACAATGTGCAATGGGGTAAGGGGTGATCCATCAAGAGGCAAAGACCTTGATGGCTATAGTATTGAGTGACTCTCAGATATGCATTACCGAGGTGCTTCCAGGCACCTGGCACACCATGGTAGCTTGTTTATGCTGGAATGAGAACGAAGCTGAACGGCCAGTGCAAAGAACAACAAACATTCCACAGTAGCGACGGCCTTGACCCTGAGCAGCTGAGACTAGAGAAGAATATAAAGGCCAATGGGCATTTAAAACCTTGAAGTCCATGGATGACAAGTATAAACACACCCTTTTTGCAGCCTGTTATGTAGTAGCCCCTCCCTCTCAAAAAGCTTGGCCTCCAAAAATTCAACGCATTGCAGTCTAGCATGTGGTGCTCTTTTAAAAAGATGTTCTTTCTTACTGGACAAAAGGTATTATGCACAATTCATCAGTGCATGTAATTCCAAAGAATGTTTTTTATTTCTAACCTTTAATCTAAATGGAATATCTTGCATGTCCTCTAAAACAAATTTCCTTTTTTCCTATTTTTCTGCATACCCTGTTTTTACACCACTGAATACAGACCAGTCTCTCTCCTCCCTTTCATGGTGAAAACACCTGAATGGGTCATCTTCAACCAGGTCTCCTCTTTTCTCTCCTTAAACAACCTGGTAGACAGCAATCATTCAGGTTCCCAAAGTGGACATTCAACTGAGACTTCCTTGCTGTTAGTCACTAAAGCTCTGAGGCTGGTGAGAGCACCATCCAAATCATTTGTTGTCATTTTACTGGATCTGTCTGGTGCTTTCAACATGGTAAACCACCAGATTCTCCATCTCACCCTCTCGACACTGGGCATCACAGGAACTGTTCTCTGTTGGTTTGAGTCTTACCACACAGTTAGATCCTTTAGGATATCTTGGAGGGGAGCAGTGTCCAAGTCACTCCAACTAGCTACTAGGGTTCAGTGTTAGGACCTCTCCTCTTCTCCATATACATTACATCACAGGTGTCAAACTTCCCCTGTCATCCTAACCGTAATTTTTGGAGGGCATTTTGCTCATTACAATAATGGAACAAATGGCGCTGTCCCCACCAATTATCAGCATGGCTCAATGGATATGAATGCGGCACAAAATTCTCTGTTGCAAAACTCCAAATGTTTCCATGATTAAACTAGTTTAAAATCATATTAAGCAACTCTCACATTCATAACAGCACTGACAACAAAAACAGGAGAAAACTCTGTGTCATGACATTAATTAGAAGCTTTCCAATCACAAACATTAAAAAATGTTACCATGGATTTACTGTAATAATACTAATTGTAACCTATTAACTACGGTATTTTGGCAGAAAACGTTTCTACATGTATTTAAACTACTGTTTTTCATTTTTTTTTAAATGCCATAGTTTTTAATATAAAAACCACAGTTACCATGTTAGTGAGGAGTCAAGTGTTATTTTACCTGTGGTCATCATGGTCTTATTACAGATACCATTGTTAAAACTATGGATATGGAAAACTATGGTAAAATGTTATATACAGTAATTATTATGGACAAAGCTATCAGTTTTTCTTCTGTGTAAAATCTGTATTCCTCTAATGCCCTCTGATTGTTGGAAAATATAACTGGTTTTGTTTGCCTTCATAAATCCCAAGAGATGTCTGTCCTTTAATCAATAGGAGAATGATGAAAGGAATCTGTAAAAGATACCCAACTAAGTCGCTCTATCAGAATATTTCAAATTATCCCTATACAAATTAGGTTGTAGTTTTTTCACAGACGTTAGAGTTAATATAATGATTTATATCTGCATCCCAAACTTAAACTCATTCAATTTCAAATCACAAAATATGCAGTTATATTGGTAATTTCATGGGTGCTACCAAATCAGGTGGCTTTCAATCGGCCCTTGGAGGGCACACAATGTTGATGTGGCCCGGGCTGAAATTGAATTTGTTCTATGTGAAATTTGGTTGTTCTATGAACATGCATTACACAGAAGGATTTTGCGGTTGCGCACCGTCTCTGTGTTTACAACAGCATCTCCCGATGAAAACATTTAGATACGCTCCTCCCGCGGACGCTGATGGGGAAGAATG
The DNA here is from genome assembly GCF_019703515.2 of Myxocyprinus asiaticus. Classification (NCBI taxonomy): domain Eukaryota; kingdom Metazoa; phylum Chordata; class Actinopteri; order Cypriniformes; family Catostomidae; genus Myxocyprinus; species Myxocyprinus asiaticus. The sequence continues at coordinate 9,983,620 of NC_059366.1, forward strand.
AGGATGCAGATGCCGCGAGAGGGGCCCGTGTAAGCCCATGCATCAATGCACCCCTGCTGTTATACTACACGGTTCTTGGCCTGCATTTTGACATTTTGTGTTGGATAAAATTACAGTATAATCTCCAGCTCAGTCTAGCAGAGACAGAGCTTTTTTTTTTTTTTGTCCCAGCGAGCCTGGCAATATAACATGACTTCACCATTAAGCTAGACTTGTCAACAATTAGACAATCCAGGACCATCCAGCCAAAAACCTTGGGGAAGTGTAAACGGGTCATTCCTGGTATTCTGTGCCTTTTGGACATCATAACGTTTAGAAAATTGAACAACAGTTTGAAAGACTTATGATTTAAATGTATGGAAATTATGTACAGTACTGTGCAAAAGTCTTTGGCACATAAGATGTTTCACAAAAACATTTGTCTTAAGATGGATATTTATATTTTCAGATTTAGTGTGTCAATAGGAAATATACATTTTAGACTCCCAAACATTTCTTTTGAAAACAGAATAGAATAGAATAGAAGAACAGGGAGCCCTGCAACAGATGGCATGGTCCCCACAAAGCCCCCCACTGAACATCAAGTCAGTCTGGGATTACATAAAGAGACAGAAGCAATTGAGACAGCCTAAACAGATAGAAGAACTGTGGTGAATTCTCCAAGAAGCTTGGAACATCCTATCTGCCAACAACCAAGAAAAACTGTGTCCAGGTGTACCTAGGAGAATTGGTGCTGTTTTGAAGGCAAAGGTGGTCACACCAAATATTGATTTAGCTTTTTTATGTTTACTGGACTTTGTATGATGTTAATTGATTAATAAAAAATATTTATGGCATTATTTTTTTAAGAAATCCTCACTTTGAAAGCTTTTCACAAGTGCCTAAAACTATTGCACAGTACTGTATATTATCTTAGAAAACCCATGTTCCTTTGTCCTCATAATAGCATATCAGTTAACAAATTATTAAAAAAAAAAGAAGAAATGTATGTATGAATTGTACTTACATTTCATAAGTACTTACTCCGACGACGCATCATTTTAAATTTTTGTTTTCAGATACAAATGGATGAAAGATGTTTTTGCTTACTTTTTAAAGTAATACATTATTGATACTACAGTACTTTTTCATTGACACTGAATTATTTGTATTTTTTTTTTTTTTTTTGCTGTCCTTATGGAATTATATATACAGGTGCATCTCAATAAATTAGAATGTCGTGGAAAAGTTCATTTATTTCAGTAATTCAACTCAAATTGTGAAACTCGTGTATTAAATAAATTCAATGCACACAGACTGAAGTAGTTTAAGTCTTTGGTTCTTTTAATTGTGATGATTTTGGCTCACATTTAACAAAAACCCACCAATTCACTATCTCAAAAAATTAGAATATGGTGACATGCCAATCAGCTAATCAACTCAAAACACCTGCAAAGGTTTCCTGAGCCTTCAAAATGGTCTCTCAGTTTGGTTCACTAGGCTACACAATCATGGGGAAGACTGCTGATCTGACAGTTGTCCGGAAGACAATCATTGACACCCTTCACAAGGAGGGTAAGCCACAAACATTCATTGCCAAAGAAGCTGGCTGTTCACAGAGTGCTGTATCCAAGCATGTTAACAGAAAGTTGAGTGGAAGGAAAAAGTGTGGAAGAAAAAGATGCACAACCAACCGAGAGAACCGCAGCCTTATGATTGTCAAGCAAAATCGATTCAAGAATTTGGGTGAACTTCACAAGGAATGGACTGAGGCTGGGGTCAAGGCATCAAGAGCCACCACACACAGACGTGTCAAGGAATTTGGCTACAGTTGTCGTATTCCTCTTGTTAAGCCACTCCTGAACCACAGACAACGTCAGAGGCGTCTTACCTGGGCTAAGGAGAAGAAGAACTGGACTGTTGCCCAGTGGTCCAAAGTCCTCTTTTCAGATGAGAGCAAGTTTTGTATTTCATTTGGAAACCAAGGTTCTAGAGTCTGGAGGAAGGGTGGAGAAGCTCATAGCCCAAGTTGCTTGAAGTCCAGTGTTAAGTTTCCACAGTCTGTGATGATTTGGGGTGCAATGTCATCTGCTGGTGTTGGTCCATTGTGTTTTTTGAAAACCAAAGTCACTGCACCCATTTACCAAGAAATTTTGGAGCACTTCATGCTTCCTTCTGCTGACCAGCTTTTTAAAGATGCTGATTTCATTTTCCAGCAGGATTTGGCACCTGCCCACACTGCCAAAAGCACCAAAAGTTGGTTAAATGACCATGGTGTTGGTGTGCTTGACTGGCCAGCAAACTCACCAGACCTGAACCCCATAGAGAATCTATGGGGTATTGTCAAGAGGAAAATGAGAAACAAGAGACCAAAAAATGCAGATGAGCTGAAGGCCACTGTCAAAGAAACCTGGGCTTCCATACCACCTCAGCAGTGCCACAAACTGGTCACCTCCATGCCACGCCGAATTGAGGCAGTAATTAAAGCAAAAGGAGCCCCTACCAAGTATTGAGTACATATACAGTAAATGAACATACTTTCCAGAAGGCCAACAATTCACTAAAAATGTTTTTTTATTGGTCTTATGATGTATTCTAATTTTTTGAGATAGTGAATTGGTGGGTTTTTGAAAATGTGAGCCAAAATCATCACAATTAAAAGAACCAGAGACTTAAACTACTTCAGTCTGTGTGCATTGAATTTATTTAATACACGAGTTTCACAATTTGAGTTGAATTACTGAAATGAACTTTTCCACAACATTCTAATTTATTGAGATGCACCTGTATATATATATATATATATTTATATACAGGGTTGGGAGGGTTACTTTTGAAATGTATTCCACTACAGATTACAGAATACATGCTGTAAAATGTCATTTGTAACGTATGTAAGGTCAGTAACGTATTCTAAATACTTTGGATTACTTCTTCAGCACTGGTAGATTTTTTCACTTGTTTTGACTATAAAAACTCTGCCAGTACAGTAAGACAAAATACACACATTAAAAATACATTCTCTGAAAAACCTAAATATCTTATGCAGTGTTGTTTCTAAAACAAGTTCAATCAAATTGATCTTGTTTTAAGGATTTTTAGATATTTTTACAGGAAAACAATACAAAAATTATTATCAAGAATATGATTTTTGCCCTAATATCAAAGGTCTTACTAGAAAAAAAGAAATTATGATCCAACATGAATTTTCTTGATAAAAAAATATGATCGTGCCTGGTAACGTGCATGTAAAATGGTTAAAAATAGCATTTTAGCTTAGCGTAAAGCTGACAATTTACACAAGATTTCTATTTCTTCTGCTCCAAACTTACTTCAAACGTACTTCTCTGTCTGCTCGTATGAATGTAACACATCATAAGAAAGTGTTTCACTGCTGTTCAAATGCACTTTGGATCACATCATTTATATGTATAAATGTTTTCCATCAGAAAGGACTAAATATTAAATGAAACAAATGACAATAAAATGCAAAGTAATCTCTTCAGTAATCAAAATACTTTTTGAATGTAATTGTATTCCAATGATTTAAATTGTAACTGTAGTGGAATACAGTTACTTATATTTTGTATTTTAAATACGTAATCCCGTTACATGTATTCCGTTACTCCCCAACCCTGTTTATATATATATATATATATATATTTTATCCTTGCACAAACCTTGAGATACCTGGACTAGGCTCACTGTCTGGGCTTGAAGGTGGAGTCCACTGTTGCTACTGTCTCGCTTTGTCTTTGCTTGCTCTTCTATAATCACACCATTTCTTCCTTAAGGCCAGGGGTGGGGAACCTTTTTTCCATTCAGGGCTATTATACAATTAATTATGTTTTCTATTTTATTTTTCAGTTAATTGAATCAAGGCTATTTTTTTGCTTTTCAAATTATTTCTCAAATGGCCTCGTGGGCAGGGTAAAATGGTTTCGCGGGCCGGGTAAAATGGTCTTGTAGTCCTTACAACCCTGAGGCCTGACACTCCCCACCCCTGCTTAAGGCTCTCTTTTCTTTTTCTCTTTCAGTGATTTAACTAATTATCTTCCTCTTGCCTGCAAACCTATCCCTCCTCCATCTCTCTCTCTCTTTCTCCAGGTACTGTTTTCTCTGGGAATCCTGAATGTTCTCTGTAGTGCCTGTAGTGTAGTGTCTCAGCAGAACTAAGAAGCATTCTTTGAGAGACATTCAACCAATTACAATATAATTTTTGTTTGAACTGGGTTTTAATAGGAAACAATATGTAAACATTACCAATGAAGTTCACATACACTAATTCTTCAACTTAAACATAAATTACTTTCATTGTCATTATGTACACTCTAACTGTCCACTCTGTTGGGTCTTCTGACGTAACAGGGTGGACACTTACAGAGTGGACATTCTGACCTAAAGTCAGATATTGCACCATGTCTAAGCATAAAGAGGCTAACATAGATGGTTTATCAAATAAAGAATTAATTGAATTTTAAAATGTTAATTTTAAAAATATGTATTACTTCTGACTTTTTTCATATGTCCCTTAAAAGAGTGGACATATTAAGTGTGACCACATCAGATTGTAAAGATAAAATAAGTAAAAAAATACAATTAAAAAATAGAGGACCTCACTCATCTTCCCAAGCTGTTTTACCTCAAAGGAAGTGATGTCAGCTTTATGATATGATATCACTTCATTTTGCCAGCTTTCATTTAAAGAGACAGTAGTCGAAAATAACAGAGTGGACAAAAATTGTTCATTTCATGATTGATTCATTTTTTTTTTAATCAACTTTTATATGCTTAAAGTTTAAATAGTGTTATTTATGCCAAAGACAGCTTTAAAATTTATATTGTTCAACATTTTAAGGCAATAAGATCATGATCTTTACTGGGGACACAAAAGGCACAGAATACCAGGAATGACCCAACAGATCAGCTAAACTTCACAGATGACATGGGAAAGACAGCCCGATCATGTAGATTTGCATTGTACAACATTAGAAAGATCAGACCTTTTCTACCTGAGCATGCTACACAACTCTTTGTCTAAGCTCTTGTTAAATGTAGACTGGACAACTGCAATGCTCTTCTGGCAGGATTTCCTGCATGTACAATCAAACTTCTTCAAATGGTCTACAACGAGACTAAGAGAGCGCACGTCATGCCTCTCTTTATCTCACTGAACTGGCAGCCCCTATCTACAATTACTTCTATAACTTTATATGCCCTCCAGAAAGCTGTGATTGGTGGGTGAGTGGAGCCTCATGGTGCCAATTTATAGAGGCACAAAATCACTTTTCCATTCCTCGCTGGTGGAACAACCCTCCCAAATTCACTTGAACAGCTGATTCACTTGCAACTTACCTAAAGACGCATCTCTTCCATCTGAACCTGACTTAATCCTATTAATGCACTGTATTCTTTAAAAAACAAAACTTTGGGGCCTGCGTAGCTCAGCGAGTAAAGATGCTGACAACCATCCCTGGAGTCGCTTGTTGGAATCCAGGGCGTGCTGAGTGACTCCAGCCAGGTCTCCTAAGCAACCAAATTGGCCTGGTTGCTAGGGAGGGTTAAATCACATGCGTTAACCTCCTCGTGATCGCTATAATGTGGTTCTCGCTCTTGGTGGGGCGCGTGCTGAGTTGGGCATGGCGGCCACGGAGAATAGCTTGAAGCCTCCACATGTGCTATGTCTCCATGGTAACGCGCAAGCCACGTGAAAAGATGCGCGGATTGACGGTCTCAAACGCTGAGGCAACTGAGATTCGTCCTCGGCCACCCGGATTGAGTCACTACGCCACCACGAGGACCCAGAGAGCATTGTGAATTGGGCATTCCAAATTGGGGAGAAAAAGGGGAGAAAATAAAAAAACAAAAAACAAATCAAAACTTTGAATCCACTCTTTTACAACTGTCTGTAACTTATTATTGCCCCCTTAGGATGAATCACTGACGTTGTATTCCTCATTTGTAAGTCGCTTTGGATAAAAGAGTCTGCTAAATGAATACATGTAAAATCAGTTAAAACATGTCGGACAGGAAATTCCACATGTAAACACATTTCTAAATTGTTATAAATCTTGTTATAATTGCATGAATGATGATGCATTGCTTTCATTTCACAATATCGACAATAAAATCTAAATTTTCTTGGCCGTGGGATAACGTGTGCTATTGGATACACTTGAATGACAAGCAAAGCAGTCGACAATGTAACCTGAGCTCTCTCCCCTTAGAAACACTGCAATGGTTTTGATTTATGACTACTATGAACTTGACCTTCTCACCCCAACCAGCTCCCAGTGTCTCCAAGAAAAAACAGTTTCATGATGCAGTGCATTAACTGTGACCCGACAAACTATGTATACTGTGTTAGTATGATAATGTCAACATTTAGTATTACAACCATTTCAGCACCACTGCGTCTCATATAATTACACCAAAAATGAAAATACCATCATCATTTACTCACCCTCATGTCTTTTATTACTCCCCCCAGCGCCCCCCCCCCCCTTTGGAGTTTGACAGACTTGATCATTGTGAATTATCAAAGAGCTGTGTAAAAGTTCTTCAGAAATTAACCATTTATGTGGGTTTGAAATGACATGAGGGTGAGTATTTGATTACAGAATTTACATTTTTGGGTGAACTGTTTCTTTAAATTGTCTCAGGAGAGTAATTAATAAAAGCCTATTTAGCAAACAAGACACAATTTTATTGATTTTTGGGGATTTTCAATTTTGCATGAGTACTCTAAGTGAAACTGAAACTCATCATCTCAGGAAATTGCCTTAACCAGTGGGCCTAAAGAACAACCTGTGCATTAGTTTTAATATAATCATCAAGAGTGCTCTTTACAAGATCAATGGAAACCCTTTAAAAAAAATCCAATGAGGAGCCATATAGACCAATTCTCCCTGACAATGTGAACACTTAGTGAATTGACTGATATCCTCTTGCCTTCTTAGGCTAAGTGATAGTAAAAAGTGAATAAGCGTGGCTGTCAAGGTTGTCTTGGGCCTCAATCAAATATAAATGAATGCTACGTGTTTGCCAGCGAAGTATCATGTAGACTAGGTACTGCATGTACAGAAAGTCTACGTCTATGGCATAGATGACATCTGATCTTTACCTCTGCAGCACATGGCGAAAGCTTGGGCTACATTATTAATTCTTGCATCTCTCAACCACAGGAATGTAAAGCGTATTTTAAAAATGACCCATATACAGTATAACAAGAAGGTCCTTATACAATTCTGCCCTTTATTTAAAATAATTGGAGCTGGTGGGTTGTAAATATTCACAACAATGGATACAAAAATATCTTTTGGTGTTTTATACTGATTGCTGTCCCATAAAAAGTATAGTGGTTGATGAGGCCGTATTGAAAAAGGGAATAAAAAATATTTAAAAATATATAAACTGTGAAGAACAATGTCTCAAATGAGAACAAAATTATTCACTGAATTACAGCACAATGAAAAATAAGTAGAAAGAAATATGGTAGAGGCTAATATTAAATGAAAATACAAACAGGGCATTAGCCTACCCATATACTTCAACAAATATTTAACACATGCTTAAATCACTCAAAGCATTTTATGCATTTTTAACCAAGCTTTAAGGACATGTATAACAGTTTAAACAATAAAATTCTCATTACACATATTTTCACGTATAAAACGTATTACACTTATTCACTAAACTGGAAAACACTCTGGGCTATAAATCATTAAATACGATATGATTAATACTAAATTTACATACCCAGTTCTCACATGTATGCACAAACGTGGTCAAACTCCACACAAGCAGTCCATATGCATCCTTCAAAAATGATCCATAACAAACACTCAGTTTTAACATACAACTCTTCTGAACACATATTTAATGCAATTTATAAGCATTTTAAGTAAAATTTGATATTTACCCAAAGAATTCTCAACCGATGAACAAAACCGGGAGCTCTCCTGCCCAATGTATGTTTTCATGTCTCTAACAGGAGCGAATGCCAGAAAACAGGTGTCGAAAAACTCTGGTTCTTAAAGGGGCCATGTCCAATTTATGACGAGTTAATTAAAATTTCTCCACTTGGCTACAAAAAAAATAAAAACACCATACATAATCTACAAGTCAAAGGTTTGGACACATTTAAATGAATTTATGTTTCTTGTAATCTGAAAAACCTTCTTCTGTCTTCTAAGTTTGTTGATTAAATGCTTTCTCACTGTCAAAAAAAAAACAAAAAACCTTGTCTTGAGATTAATACAACCACCAAGTCAATTTAAAAATGCAAGTGAAAAAAATGTTCAATGAAAACAATTTGGACAGGTCTTGATCAGGAATTGGGCATGGGCATAACAAAAAAGTGAAAAAAGTGATAGGGATTTGTCAGGGGGTCAAGGATTGACTGGTTGGTTTCGGCAGTTAGCCCCTATTGGTAGATACCGTAACTTCACCATTATGTCTGCAAAAAGCATGTTTCTTATTTAAAGGCCATTCAAAAGTTTGCAATTATATATGATCACTAAATAATTTTTTTTTTTTTTTTTTTTTTGTAAGCAACTAATAGTGTAAATTACAATAAATGCAATACGGTCAGACCCGGAATATGTGTTAAGAAAGTAATTAGGGTCAGTTGACTTCAAAAGGGAGCATTTGTAATGCTAAGCCTGTGTGTGTATATTATTTATCTGCATGTCAGAATTTTGAATCTATATAAATCAAAAGTCTATCAAATTTTTTATGAACTGATCAAACAGTTAGTAACATTATATATTTAGCATATTATAGCATTTGCTCTTTTTAAAATAAATGTTTAGTGAAACCATTCTTCAAAGTAGCGTGATGAAAAGAGTCCATGTGTTTAACAGATGGTTCCTCTCCTCCAGCACACGTGTCTACGCTTGCTTGAAAGTGTCTAATTATGTTTAAATGCCACAAGCTCACAAAGCAGGAAAGATTTACCTGTGCTTGAGTCTGAAAGGAGGGAAACCTTAAACCGGCAGTCCAAAATAATGCTGTTTTTCTTCTTTTTCTTCCAGATCACCATCACACTCTTCTATGACAGCAGAACAAACTCTCTGAGGCTGTTTATTGCTTACTGCAATCTGTGATCTTATTCACACGGCACTCGAGTGCAACTGTATGCTGGGAACCACCTGTCTGTTGGCTGATCCTGTTCCATACGTCACTGTTATTAAATGATAATGCAGATGTGACATTGCCAATGTGTGAGACATACAAAGGCCAACTAAATATTTATAGCAGTTTGAGTATATGATAAAAGACTGTGAAAGGGTTTAGAGCTGATCAGTAAGTCATGAACATTGTCACAAGCTGAATGCAGTCATTTTTTAAGCAGTTCATCATCTTATATGTGAAAGTAATAGGAGAGTTATAACAGCAACAGTAGATCTCGGAGTTCACACACTATTGAGTGACAGTGCTGTAAATGAAGTGGGGGCTACACAGATCTAAGATCTGTCTGTGAATGAAATCAAAGATGTGTCAAGAGAGTGATAAAACCAGGCCATATTTAATACTGTGTTTGACATAAACGGATCAGTTGGCAATGTCATGAATAGGTTATAAAATACCTGAAATTCTAAAAAATGTACAGTAAGTCAGTTTTCTGTCTTTTTCAACATGTACTGTAGGAATTTAACCTTCAGAAAATGTTTATTGTCAACCTCAGGAGTTTAAACTGAATATGACTTGAACTGTTTTATTCTCTTTTTTATGTTATACAGGATGAGTTTTTTAAATAGTCTAAATTTACTGAATCAGATTGAAAATATCCAGTAGAATGGATAACAGGGTACAGGTAGTTGCAATTTTAGCCTAAAATAAGCTATATCTCAACTGGGGCTAGGTAGTTTGGGATATGGAAATATATACTTATATTAATTACGTTGATAATTTATTTGATCATTTGTCTATAACTTTATTAACAGGCTTGAATGCTTGAGTTGGGGATGAATGGGGACAAAGTTTGCCAACACAATTTGTGTAAAAATTTAACAAAAATTGGAACAAGGTTGCATGCAAAATATGTGACAAACATAGTTCATTGTTTTTTAATACAGTGAATTGAATACATTGTATATCAGATAACAGATTGTCAAAATTAAGACATTGCTGTATGATTTTAATTGTTCGATGCAATCAAAAAGGTCAAAACCTTTGAGGTGTGACAGACATTTAATGTGTTTAAAAATACCTGCTTTTTATGCTAGTTTAATTTTATGGCAGATAATAGTATATCTAACATATATATTTTTCTCATATCAAGAAATGTGTGTCTCTAATGCTCTAAAACAGTAGTGGGACTTCAGTATGTGGAAAGTGCCTATAGTACACTGTAAAAAGAATTTTGTCAGGTAACCTAAAAAATGCACTTCATGTGATAATGTATACATTTACTGGTTTTATTCCAATTCCAATTTTTATTTTTTAAAATACCTGACAAATTAGTTTACACCAACGTAAGAAATTTCTATGGGTTTGATTAAACAGAAATAGGTCCTTGAGGTATATAGCAGGTTACTACTGTTTTACAGTGTATTTGTGTTTACAGTACATAGGCAATGGCCTATGTGACTGTGTGTGAGCCATTTTCCATGTTTGGCAGATCTTTGATTGATTTAAAGGTTATAGTGTTAAATGAAACTGTTGATATAAGTGTTCATAATGTATTCACACACCTGTCAGCTTTAAATCATATGTAGCCTGACTGTGTAAAGGAGCCTTCAACATGTATAGGACTATACTGAGCACAACCATCATACAAGCCCTGGCTATCACCCCGTACCTCTATCTCATAGCATTTCTCATGGATGTGAGAAATCCCCCCTCTAACTGTTTTGGAAAAAAATTAAGATTTGGACTCAAAGCAGAAGAGATCACGTGTGTGTTTCATCCTATGCCACCTCAAAGAGGTCTGCGTCACCATTAGATGGCTAAAATAACTGGACACCTGATCTCTGACTGCTGATCGAAGGGGGGTGAAGATATTAGTAAGACATCGTGTATCAATCAACAGACAGAAAAGGTGACAAGCAAGGACAGGGCGAAAAGAAGGGAGATGTCATGTGAAGACAGATGCGACTATGAAAGTATGAAATGAAAAAAAAAACATGTAGTTTTCATGTTTAATTTAAAAGATACACAGTTTAAGAAACAGTTCCCCCACCCTCCAGATTACTAGAAGTCATTGGAAAACAATTATAGTTTGGTAAATCTCACGAAAATATGTCCAGAGATATAGTTCTGCCCCAAATATAAATAAATAACATTATTTTCCCTTTTTTATATACACTCCGGTCAAAAGTTTTGAAACACTTACTCATTCTTTATTATAATTTTATTTATTTTTAATTTTTCTTCACATTTTAGAATAATAGTAAAGTCATCAAAACTGTGGAGTAACATAAATGGAACTATGGGAATTATGTTGTGACTAAACAAAATCCAAAATAAATCAAAACTGTGTTATATTTTAGCATCTTCAAAGTAGTCACCCTTTGCCTAGAATTTTCAGACATGTACTCTTGACATTTTCTCAACCAACTTCTTGAGGTATCATCCTGGGATGCTTTTTGAACAGTATTGAAGGAGTTCCCATCTATGTTGGGCACTTACTGGCTGCTTTTCTTTATTATTTGGTCCAAACTTTTTTTTATTTTTTTTATTACATTTTAGTTTTATAATAAAATATATTAATATGGTGGCATAATTATATTTTTGTCTACAAAACTAATTTCAAAAATTTAAGCATATGCCTTCAGATCAAAAGATTTTTAAGATCATGAGAAACATTTCAGTCAAGTGTTTCAAAGGTTTTGACCGGTAGTGTATATATATATATACCATATACCTTATATATACTGGTGGCCAAATATATAGGCACCCTTAGTAAATATGAGCAAAGAAGGCTGTGAAAAATATGTCTTTATTGTTTATTCTTTTGATCTTTCATTCAAAATATTCACAAAAATCTATCCTCTAATATCAACCAATTACAAACACAACACAAGTTGTGTTTTTATCAAAAAACTAATATTGTTGTCAAATATATGTGTGCCACAATTACTGGCACCCTTTTATTCAATACTTTGTGCAACCTCCCTTTGCCAAGATAACAGCTCTGAGTTTTCTCTTATAATGCATAATGAGGTTGGAGAACACATGGCAAGAGATCTGAGACCATTCCTCGATACAGAATCTCTCCAGATCCTTCAAATTCAGAGGTCCACATGGTGGACTTTCCTCTTCAGTTTAATTCTATTCTATTCACAGGTTTTCTATGGGGTTCAGGTCAGAAGACTGGGATGGCCATGGTAGAACCTTGATTTTGTGGTCAGTGAACCATTTTTGTGTTTTTTTGGTGTGTTATGGATCATTGTCTTGCTGGAAGATCCAACCATGGCCCATTTTAAGCTTTCTGCCTGAGGCAGTCAGGTTTTGATTTTTATCTGTTGGTATTTGATAGAGTCCATGATGCCATGTATCCGAACATGATGTCCAGGACCTTTGGCATAAAAATAGCCCCACAACGTTAAAGATCCACCACCATATTTAACTGTGGGCATGAGGTACTTTGCCATATGGCTCCCTCTCTGTGTGCGTCAAACTCATCTCTGGTGTTTGCTGCCAAAAGCTCTGTTTTTGTTTTATCTGACCATAGAACCCGGTCCCATTTGAAGTTCCAGTAGTGTCTGGCAAACAGAAGACACTTGAGTTTGTTGTTGGATGAGAGGAGAGGTTTTTTCTTGAAACCCTCCCAAACAACTTGTTGTGATATAGGTGATGTCTGATTGTAGTTTTGGAGACTTTCTGACACCAAGACCCAACTAATTTTGCAATTCTCCAGCTGTAATCCTTGGAGAATTTTTGGCCACTCGAACCATCCTCCTCACTGTGCTTGGAGACTATATAGACATATGTCCTTTTGCAGGCCGATTCTTAAAATCTCCAGTTGATTGAAACTTCTTAATTATTGCCCTGATGTTGGAAATGGGTATTTTCAATGCTTTAGCTATTTCCTTATAGCCATTTTCCATTTTGTGAAGCTCAGCAACCTTTTGCTGCACATCATAACTGTATTCTTTGGTCTTACCCATTGTGATAGATGACTAAGGGAATTTGGCTTGTGTGTTGCTTAATATTTATACCCCTCTGAAACTGGAAGTCATGGCTGAACAATTTCATGTTCCTAGTCACCCAGGTGTACTAAAAAATTTAAAATATGAATATGAATATACTTCAGATATATTTTACTCATAAGAATTTCTAGGGGTGCCAATAATTGTGCCACACACATATTTGACAAAATATTAGTTTTTTGATAAAACTTGTGTTGTGTTTGAAATTGTTTGCTATCCAATAGAAGACATATTTTTCACAGCCTTCTTTGCTCATATTTACCAAGGGTGCCAATATTTCTGGCCACCACTGTATATATATATATATATATATGTGTGTGTGTGTGTGTGTGTGTGTGTGTGTGTGTGTGTGTGTGCATTAAAAAACTGTAATGCAATTGTTTTACCTTCAAAAAATATTCTTAATATTACACATTTCATTTCAAATACAAATTTATTTAATTTAGTTAAAGATCACACAATTCAATTTGATGGAAATTTGTTATGAAATTAAAATGTGTAAATCTTATAAACAGGCTTAAATCTTTTTTTAAATCAGTGCAGCAAATACTACACTGAAGAATACTTTTAATACAATTTAAATTATATATTGTCATTTCTGTATTTCTGTATTCTGTATTTTATATATATATATATATATATATATAGAGTATATATATATATATATATAGTCGTGGTGGGCACCTTTCACTGCCCGGACCCGATCTCTGAGCTCCTCCGCTCTCACTACCCTCGATGGTGGTGCTGCCAGTGGGTACTCAGCGATTCCCCAGGTGGACAAGACGGTTGCGGTGCACCTGTGCCCACAAAACACAGCCACCTGGTGGAAACGTCCGAGACTCCCGTCCAGGACCTGTAGGTTTACGTCGTCACTGGACAGGCCGCCTCCACCCGGCATGCCATGGCTCTCCTGCAGGTGCACCAAGCCAAGGCGTTGAGAGAACTGCACGAGGGTAGTTCTGACCAGGGATTAATGCAACGAAGGTCACGGCACGAACTCTCGGGCAGGCGATGTCCACCTTGGTGGTCCAGGAGCGCCACCTATGGCTCAATTTGGTCAAGTTAAGGGAGGTTGACAAGGTACGGTTCCTTGACACCCCCATCTCCCAGGTTGGCCTATTCGGCGACACCGATGAGGACTTTGCGCAGCAGTTCTCGGCAGTTAAGAAGCAGAGGGAGGCCATCCAGCATATCCTGCCCCAGCGCGGATCAAGATCCCGCACCCCATCTGCTCGTCGCCAGGGGCGTCCCACTGCGGCAACAACACCAGCTCCGCTGCAGCCCGGGCCAGCAGCCCGGACTCGGCGTAGAGCCCCCCACAGGAAGCAGATGCCCAGGGATGGGTTACCCAGGGATGTGGAGACCCACTACAGGCCTGGAGGTGGTAAGCAGAGCACTCCATCCCCTGGTGGAGGGCTGGGAGTAGAATCTTTTGTTGCCTTTTCTTTTGATTTCGCCACATGCCCGAGGGGCTGCGGTACCCACATTTTCAGAAAAAGTGCTGTTTCCCTGGGTCAAACACCCAGTGTTTATGTCCGTCGTTATCATGATCGCCAGACACCGCACCTTTATGGGCCCCCTGCGCGCCCAGCTGCGGCACAATCACACCCACACCCGAGTGGTTGTGATGGATTTCACGGATGGTTCCCCTCCTCCCCCATCACTGACCGGTCCTATGGTGGGTACCCAGAACCAGGTAAGTGCTTCGATGTCCCCAGACTCAGCACGGCCACGAGCTCAGGGTCCGAGCCCCCTCAGTGTGGCGCCTCCTGCTCCGCCCCGCTGCAAGGCCCCACCCGCCGGTACATCCGACGTGATTGTCCCCTTGGTCCCCCTCACCTGGAGCTTTAATGCATGGCTTGCACTCCCCAAACCCTCGCAATGGCTGACCAGGACTGCCCGCCCGGGTTCAGAGGCGTCCATTTTACCTCAGTGAAGGGCAAGAAAGCTGCTGCCCTGTGTGTGGAGATCGCGACCCTTCTGCGGAAGGACGCGATAGAGCCTGTCCCTCCAGCCGAGATGAAGAAGGAGTTCTACAGCCCCTACTTCATCATACCAAAGAAAGGTGGTGGGTTGCGGCCAATCTTGGACCTGCGAGTACTGAACCGAGCCTTGCACAGACTCCCATTCGTGGCGGTAGACCTGAAGGACACGTACTTCCACATCTCAGTTTTACCTCAGCACAGACCCTTTCTGTGGTTCGCCTTTGAGGGCCGGGCATACCAGTACAAGGTCCTCCCCTTCAGTCTGTCCCCGTTGCTTCACGTCTTCACAAAAGTCGCAGACGCAGGCCTTGCCCTGCTAAGGGAAATGGGCATCCGCATCCTCAACAATCTCGATGACTGGCTGATTCTAGCTCACTCTCGAGACTTGTTGTGGGTGCACAGGGACCTGGTGCGGAGGCACCTCAGCCGGTTGGGGCTTCGGGTCAACTGGGAAAAGAGCAAGCTCTCCCCAGTACAGAGCATCTCTTTTCTCGGGTTGGAGTTAGACTCAGTCTCTATGATGGCGCACCTCACGAGCGAGCACATGCAGTCAGTGCTGAACTGCCTGAAGTCGTTCAGGCGGAGAATGGCGGTCCCACTGAAGCAATTTCAGAGGCTCCTGGGGCATATGGCGTCCTTGGCGGCAGTCACACCGCTTTGGTTGATGCATATGAGACCGCTTCAGCACTGGCTTCAGACTCGAGTCCCAAGATGGGCATGGCACTGCGGCACACATAGCGTGGTCATCATGCTGATCTGCCGCCGCTTGTTCAGCCCTTGGACGGACCTTGCATTTGTGCAGGCAGGGGTCCCCTTAGTGCAAGTGCCCAGGCGCGTCGTGGTTATGACAGAAACCTCTTAGCATGCAACGGGCACACAGCCACGGGCTCCTGGACAGGGCCACAACTGCATTAGCATATCAACTGCCTTGAGATGCTGGCAGTGTTGCTCACCCTGCGGAGGCTTCAGCCATTGATGGACAACACGGTGACGGTAGCTTACATCAACCGCCAAGGCGGCTTGCTCTAACGTCACATGTCGCAACTCGCCCACCGTCTCCTCCTCTGGAGTCAGCAGTGACTCAAGTCAGACATGCTGTCATGGAAGGTCACGCTCAGGGGAGAGTGGAGACTCCACTCCCAGGTGGTCCAGTTGATTTGGAGTCAATTCGGTTAAGCGCAGGTGGACCTGTTCGCTTTACGGGAATCCTCCCACTGCCCGCTCTGGTACGCTCTGACCGAGGCTCCCCTCGGCACAGAGCGCTGGCACACAGCTGGCCCCAGAGGCTGCGCAAGTATGCGTTCCCCCCAGTAAGCCTACTTGCACAGACCCTGTGCAAGGTCAGGGAGGACGTGGAGCAGGTCATCCTAGTAGCACCCTACTGGCCCACCCAGACTTGGTTCTCAGACCTCACACTCCTCGCGACAGCCCCTCCCTGGTGAATTCCCCTGAGAAGGGATCTCCTCTCTCAGGGATGGGGCACCATCTGGCACCCACAACCAGACCTCTGGAATCTCCATGTCTGGCCCTTGGATGGGACACAGAAGACCTAAGTGGCCTACCACCCGCAGTGATAGACACAATCACTCAGGCTAGGGCTCCCTCTACGAGGCACCTGTATGCCTTGAAGTGGCGTCTGTTTGCTAAGTGGTGTTCTCCCTGATGCGAAGACCCCCAGAGATGTGCAGTCGGGTCGGTGCTTTCCTTCCTGCAGGAGAGGCTAGAGGGGCAGCTGTCACCCTCCACCTTGAAGGTGTACATGGCCGTTATAGTGGCGCACCATGATGCAGTTGACAGTAGGTCTCTCGGGAAGTACGACCTGGTTCATTTGTTCCTAGGCTGAATCCTCCCAAACCGTGCCTCATTCCCTCATGGGATCTCTCTGTGGTCCTGCGGGGCCCGCGGGGAACCCCGTTTGAGCCCTTGGAGTCAGTTGAGCTTAAGGCGGTCTATTTGAAGACTGCCCTCCTGACTGCACTCACGTCCATCAATAGGTTAGGGGACCTGCAGGCATTCTCTGTCAGTGACATGTGCCTGGAGTTCGGTCCAGAATATTCTCACATGGTCCTGAGACCCCGACCGGGCTATGTGCCCAAGGTTCCCACGACCCCATTTCGGGATCAGGTGGTGAACCTGCAAGTGCTGCCCCAGGAGGAGGCAGACCCAGCCTTGTTGTTGCTGTGTCCGGTGCATGCTTTGCGCATCTATTTGGATTATCTTGGCTTTAGATGCTCTGAGTAGCTCTTTGTCTGCTTTGGAGTACAGTGGAAAGGGAGCGCTGTCTCCAAACAGAGGATCGCCCACTGGGTCATTGACGCCAATACTTTGGCATATCACGCCCAGGGCATGCCTCCCCCCTTGGAGCACACTCTACCAGGAGTGTGGCAGCCTCCTGGGCCCTGACCAATGGCGCCTCTTTAGCAGACATCTGTAGATGTTGCAGGCTGGGCAACACCCAATACATTCACGAGGTTCTACAATCTCTGGGTTGAGCCGGTTTCGTCCCGTGTGTTGTCAGGTACAAACAGGTAAGTTTGCGGGACAACTGGCCAGGTGTACCGCTTGCGTACAGTGCCTTTCCCCTCCTGGAGGGGGAGACGTGCGCTTTTTACCCCCCAGCCATGTTCACGAGGTCATGGACCCTGGATTTCCTTCCTCCTTAGCCCTGTGGCAGGCAAATTTGTGGAGAAAATTGATGCCGGCCCAGTATGTGTGCTAATAGGCCCTGTAATGTGGTAGGTGCTTTACATTCGCTGGTTGCCTGTATGTAACCCTGTGTGATGTATCTTCCACGAGACCCACGTCTTCCTTGGGGAGAGTCCCCTTCTGCCACTGGTCACCATGTTTGTAGAGCTCTATCCCCTCTTGGTAGGACCTACCACGGGGACTTCTCCACATGCGACACTGCCGACAAGACTCGTTAAGACCATGTGACATATTTCCACACAATTACCTCCCCTTCGGGCAGGGTGTGATCTCCGTGGTGTCTTCCCTTTGGGAAAGGACAGCCCCCTGACGTGGACAATTATGGCCCCCAGCTGAACGATTTCCACTCTTTTTTGGGGAGAAAAAGGGCTGGGGCGGCCTGTCCCCATTTTGGGCGGTCAACCTGTCCCAGAGGTGCGGGGGACCGTACGACACTCATAGGGCCGTTGGGGGAGGTTACGTGACTGCCGGGTGCGCTGGTTACGAGGCACACAGTGGTTTGCCCGTCTTGCCATGCCAGTCCACGTAACACAGTTCAGCTAGTCGTGGCGTTTTGTATAGGTACCCCTAGTGTCACTACATCAACACAACGTTGAGTGAGTGACAGACAGGAAACGTCCTGGTTACTTTCGTAACCTCCATTCCCTGATGGAGGGAACGAGATGTTGTGTCCCTCCTGCCACAACACTGAACTACCCGCTGAAATGGCCGGGACCCTGTCTCGGCTCCTCAGCACAAAACCTGAATGAGTGGTTGCGAGCCAGCTCCTTTTATACCTGTATGTCCAGGGGAGTGGCATGCAAATTCCACTCGCCAATTCCCATTGGCCTTTTCTCAAAGATCAGAGGTGTTTGGGGCTCCCAAGAGCGACCCCTAGTGTCACTACATCAACACAACGTCTCAATCCCTCCATCAGGGAATGGAGGTTACGAAAGTAACCAGGACGTTTTGCCATATTTCACATGTAGAATGTCATTTCAAAATCAGATTTGTATGTAGATCTAATACAAAAAACTGGTTTACTACTGGTTCAGCTTAAAACTCAACTTTACACCTACAATATCACAAAATTCTATCTAATTTGACTGCACACAAAGAGGGAACATGCAAGAGATACACATTTGTGAGATTGTACTATAGCGATAGCTGTTTGGTAAATTCAGCAATAACACTGAACATTATAAGCAAGTTTGCTGTTTCTTTCGGCTGTACCTCAGCAGCTGCTCTTTTGCTCCCTTAGGAGTTCCCATAATGCAACTGTTCCTTGTGTGTTTCTTAGTGGTGGTCAGGGATGGTGCAATGGAGGTGGTGAAGTGAGATGCTATTTCAGGTTTGACATACTGTACTGCTCTTGGCCTTTGATGTCTGAAGTACAAGAAGATGACTTTTATATCGATGCTGTCATCTGTCAACAACTATATATTGAAAGATGAGCAGTGTATCTCTCAGACCTGCTGACTTGCACGATCTGTTGTAGTTTTCCATTAGAGACGGGGCCTTTGGAGAGACCAATATCACAGTCCTTCAGAAATAACCCTGATGGCTGTAACGGAGGGTCCAAGGTCAGCCAGATTACTGTATAAGATGTTTTTCTATTTGCTATTTATTTTATATGAGGTTTACAATTTTAATGCTACATTTTAATCAATATACCAGCCTGTATTTTTAAAACAATGTTGATAGTGACTCTCTTTAAAGTTTAAAAAAGGACCAAAAATTTTCATAAAAGTTAATGTGACTTGTGTGTCATATTCTAAGTCTTATGAAGCAAACAACTTGAATGTAAGTCATTTTTCATTGAAAATCGTTAAGTCTGTTCAGGGCCACATTAAGGTACTGCAAGTTGTCAGAAACTGAAAATTAAAAAGACAGATGGGATCAGGGTTGCTTGCATTTGATGAGGTAAGGAGATCGCTCGGTCCCCCCTTGGTGTTCGCCATCAGTTCAGGTTTTGGGGGTCCCCATGTTGTTGGTCCACAGGGGGTACAACAGCAGGGGCTTGGCAGAATAGGTCAGGGCCTCAAGGCAAGCCCCCCAATCTCAAATCAAGACATCATTAAACACACTTCACTAGATAATGCACAGCAAATGTTACTGTCCAGGCAAGCTTCAGAGGTGAGCTTAACTTCAGCGCCAAACCAATTTCCAGAAATTTTGAACAGCAAGTTTCTTTATTCCCATTTACAAAAAAAGATATAAAACTGTTATTCTGCCACATTAGAGGCATTTAAAATAGCAAAAATGATCACAAATACGTGATTAATCACATTCCTACAATGGCGATTTCTCAGGGCCAGCAAAGCCTTCTCTGCTGGCCTAACATGCCAAATAAATAAATATTTTTCATCCTTTCATTCTCAATCACCTTTTTGCCTATGTATTTTTAATCGCTTTCCACTCTTAATTAATCTACAAACAAATAGAGAAAAATGAAAAGTTTATCCAGTCAGAATTTATTCCTTGATGCTTACAAGCAAAGTGTGACAACTGTTTCACAAATTGCATGCCCGAAGCCAAGCTCATTAGCCAAAGCAGCGCGTGAGTCTGAGCTCCACCCCGACAGGCCTTCAGAATTTCTGCAGAATCCCTCAACAGTGCAAATGAATGAGCAACTAAAGTCAGATTGTCAGATTCATCAGCCAATCAGATTGATTTATTTGCTCTTGGTGGGTGTGGTCTTTAGGATATGTCCCGGTCGAGGCCTTCTAGCTGGCCTTGAGTGACGCAATCACGCTTTAGGTGATATACGTAATTTGAAAGCGAAGAGCGCGAGATCTTGCTGACGAGTCAGCTGTCATTGCTGTTATTGCCTTGAGAAAGAGATCCTTATGGATTTAAAAACACGAGATGTTCTGCATGACCGTGTGATTGCTTAATTTATTAAACAGGAAAGGAGGACTGATTTTCACTTCAAGTAAATTGGTAAGTGCTTTTTGCATTGTTATAGCAACATCAGGAGTTTTCTAAGTGTAAATTAGGCTGCTTGAGCATTCAGTGTCAGTTTTGAAAAGTAGTCCTGCATTCCAATCAACTCGGGAAGTCAGATTTGACAAATTCCTACTAGGAAAAGTGCAATGGAATGCATCTTGAAGTCAGAATTACAACTTGTAGGCTCGTGCAGAAATTCTCAACTCTGATTTCGCCGAGATGCAGGGGCATGATGTCACACAAACATGTCCACACTCAGGGAGATATACAAAGTAAGTGATAAACATTCACTTTATTAAATAATATTGATAAATTAGTTTGTTTCCACATTACATGAT
Organism: Myxocyprinus asiaticus; assembly: GCF_019703515.2. Classification (NCBI taxonomy): domain Eukaryota; kingdom Metazoa; phylum Chordata; class Actinopteri; order Cypriniformes; family Catostomidae; genus Myxocyprinus; species Myxocyprinus asiaticus. Next base: position 10,004,713 of record NC_059366.1, read on the forward strand.
ATTGTTTAAAAAACGCCTGCAGAAACAGGTGTATAAAACATAGTAAATTATAATCTCTTTTGATAATCATACACCTGAAGCACAAATGCTAGCGCTGCAGCATTGTTTATCAGTTGGGTTGCTAGGAGACATCTCTAATGAGAGTCAAACCCCTGCTAAGCTAACGGGAGAGTTGGAGTTCCGAATATCGGGGAATGGAATGCAATTATGGTTGGAGATATCAAGTAGGAATATCCCTCATCCAACTTGAATGGAAAGCAGCATAACCGTGTACCCTGACAAAACGGAATTTATTGCAAGCAACATTTAAATCGCAAATATTATTAGATAGATTTTGCCAGGTATTATAGACCTTGGTAGATTCATATGAAAAATTATGATTTTTGAATGTCTGTTCGGGAGACGTTCATTTCACAAAACAGTCATGCTGCAGATAAAATTAGGCTTGCTTGAGCATTAAGTGTCATTTCAAGTTCTGGCTTTCGCACGTGGATGTGTTTTTAAAATGTCAATTGGTATTACTAGTTAGCTGCGACATAATGTATGATGCCCAAAGGCATAGGGTGTTTTAATCATTGTGAAACTCTGTTTTCTTAATGGCATGAATCACACTGAAGGCCTAGACTTCAGATGCATGGCCTGCCACTGCATTCCTACCAAACACTGCCAGAACTAAGAGATTACACAACCACACTCTACATTGCCATCTCTACATTGCCATCTTGCCCCATGTCATATTGAGTTCTCAGTAATGTCATAAAGTGGTCTCTATGATGTCATAATATGTTTTTATTGTGTCATATTTCGCCATTTATGATGTCATAATTGTGCCTCTATGATGCCATAATGGAGTCTCTATGATGTTGTAATCGGGCCTCTATGATTTCATAATGGGGTCTCCATGATATCATAATGGGGTTTTTAAGGTGTCATAATTGTACCTCTGATGTCATAATGCAGTCTTTATGATGTCATAATCAGGCCTCTATGATGTCATAATGATGGATCTATAATGTCATAATTGTGTCTTTACGATGTAATCGTGGTGCCTCTATGATCTCATAATGGGGCAACTACGATGCCATACTGGTGGATGTATGATGTCATAATGCAGTTTTTATGATGTCATAATGGTGCCTCTATGATCTCATAATGGGGCCACTAAGACACCATACTGGTGTACGTATGATGTCATAATGCAGTCTTTATGATGTCATAATGGGGTCTTCATCACACAAAGTGATTGTATTGCTTCAGAAGACTTAGAATGTTACATGAACATAATAATGTGAAAACCAATTCTTGCCATAGTGGATCTTTTACAAACTCTAAGAAAGGGTACTGATTTATGGGATCTGTTCTTAAAGGACTAGTTCACCCAAAAATGAATATTCTCTCAATATTCACTTACCCTGATGCCATCCCAGATGTGTATGACTGTCTTTCTTCAGCAGAACACAAATTAAGATTTTAGAAAAATGTTGAAGCTCTGTAGGTCCTTATAATGTAAGTAAATGGGTGCCATCAGGCTGCTCGCTATTTGACAGTCCAAAAGGCATCTTTAGGCAGCATAAAAGTAATCCACATGACTCCAGTCGATCAATTAATGTCTTCTGAAGCAAATCGATAGGTTGGTGTAAAAAACAAAATGATAATTAAAATGTTTTTAACTTTAAATCGTTGCTTCTGCCCAGCACTGTATTGCTGTTTGAAATTAACTAACCCTCACGTGACGTTCATTCCTCTGTTGTATTCAAAGCGCGCTTCCGACTTCTCGCGTTAACGTGCCATAGCGCTTACGTCACTGATGCGTCGACTCCTGACAGGTAGCAATTTTTTAAAGTTAATAAAGTTTTAATTATCTATTTGTTTCTTACACCAACTCTCTATGAGAAATAATATTTTGCATATATTTTGCAATATAAGAAATAATATTTTGCATAAAGGTAATAAAGTCAATTGTAGGTCCATTATGTTCTTAGTTTGAAAAAAAAATTGGTCATCCTCATGTTGTTCCAACCCAAATGATGACAGAATTAAATTTTTTGGGTGAAAAATCACTTTAAAGAATGTTCAACAAATATAGCCATAATACAGTATATACTTTACAATTCAAATTATATATTATTTGACCAATATCACAGGTCTTCTAAAATAAACCTGATGGCTGTAACAATTGGGAAAACTAAGAGAGAAAGAGAACAGCAGCTGCAGGAGTCTGGAGTACTCTGAAAGTGATGGGTACACTTGCCATTAACGTTCTTCACTGCATTGTTCTAAGCAAAAAGGTTAATGTGGGTATTGTCTTTCTCTATGATAAGCTCAGCTGCACTTGTGCTACAAGCAATTGGAATACAAGAACTGAGGGGCTTTCTCTGAGGTCTTTGTTGAGATCGACCTCTCTGTCATTGTTGCTTGTAAAAATAACCACATCATTCTTCAGAAAGCAGCTGCCTACACAACTGCAATCAACCAGGACAAGGAGAGACAAAATGGAGCAGCTCCCTGATTACTGATGTATGCTGATAACAGGCAGAGTTTTGCATTATGAGCATTAATGAGTGTTTGCAGCCTAATCAATAGCCCCTGTAAGCACTACAAAGAGCCACTGCACTAAATATTTGTATTACATAAAGAGGAGTTATGAGAGGAAACGGAGATAATAGGCAACTAATGAGGACTAAGTCAAGAGGATGATAATTTTCCCTCGGACTGTGTTATTGGGATGAATCTTCAGCCACTAAGTACAAAAAATACGATGTATTATGTTCAGAACAGACCTGCGACCCATTTTTGGGTCAAGACCCACCAGTTAAGCAAATTAACACCTCTAGGTTATTTCCATCTGTTGTCTATATTATCTTAAAATGTATTTTAATGGACAGAACAAGTAGTTTTATGAAGAATGTGCATCTAATTCCCTATAGTTTCAGGTGTACATTAGTATGTGCATGACTGACCCACATATGCATTCTAGGGGGATAAAATTTAGCTCTGCGTTCTAGGATTAACTTCAAAGTATCACAATGTCACAATTGTTCCTCCAAAGAATATGTCTTGAGGTAGGTTTAATTTTAGATAAATTTAGATAAAAGATAAATTCTGTATAACCACATACTTTAAAGTCTTAGCTACTGTACATTTCCACCATTTAGGCCCAGGAAAAATGATACAGTCTAATGAACAGACATTGACATTTATTGACAACATGCTCAATAGCAGTTTGGGCAGCACATTATCACATCACATTATCATGTCACAATGCAAACTTGCTATTAAAATGGCTATTATTGGCTTTTCAGCAGTAAAATAGTAAAACAAACTAATTAATGAAACTGCAAAAATGCCAAAGGTACAAAATTTTAAACCATTGTTTTGGCCAAAAGATATTGTGCAGATATTATATATTTTAAAGGACAAGGATAACATAACAACTCAAGAGCTATTACAAAAATATGGTGGTATTGGAATTTGAATCATTTAAGAACAAGTTTTGAACTAGGTTTTTGAAACAAACATATGAAACTGCAAGAGAAAACAAGCGTTTGTGTATGTACTTTCAACCCAAAATCAAATAGTTACTGAAATACAGCTCTTGTGCCAACTTTCCTGTGTGACAATTAGCCCCTCTCTTCCCTTTGTAGTGAAGTATCTGCTCTGTGTGACTCAATGTAAGAGAGTCCACCAATTGAGGATATTTTGTTAGCCTTTTCACAGTCTATTACAAGCCTAAATGCGTAAAGGCTGACTGTATCATCCTTCTTGGTTCACAATTGGCAGAGAGCTCAACGGTGCTTCTCCATGCACTGGCAGAGCAGTGGAATTTTTTCCCACTGTGCCTTGAATGGGTTTTACAACAGCCCAGAACCCACTCCACCTGTGAAAAACAAACAGCCAAAGGCACCCAAAGCGGAAGGGAGGGGGGTTTATATTTGAAGCATTGGCCCTCTGTGAAACCTCAGGGTTCAACCGTCTTTGAAAGCCACAAGTTTTAATTTTATTCTGTATCACAATAACAGTTAACACAATTTATGATCACCACCATGGTTTCATGTTTTGCAAACTGAACTGACATAATGTTTGCTCTAGAAACACATAACATATAAGGGTTAGATAGTTACATCAACTCTTATTTCTTTATGCATATTTCACCCTAAACAAACCAGACTCTTAAAGTATCCTTTTAGACTGCTGCTGGTTAAATTGTTTATTTTGTATACAGTAGGTCATAGAGACAATTTAAATCATTTAAATCAGCATACATTTTATGTAGTAAAAATATCTATCCTTAAAACATGATAAAGTTACTTCAGCAACATTGCAACAGTAATGACTTGTTTTCAGAGAATATATTTTTATTTATTTTTCCTAATCCATTTTTTTTTTTTTTTTTACTTGTTTTAACCTCAGTAAACCTCAGTAAATCGTGTTTAACTAATGTTCAAAACAAGAAAAAACAACAACAATTGGCCAGTGGGGTCATAAAAACTAATTCAAGATATATTCTCTGAAACAATTCTAAATATTATATGAAATTTTGTTTCACTGAAAAAAAGAAGAAGAAAAAAAAACATTTTGTGGTAAATTAAATAGCAGAAAAGATTAAGAACTTTCTACATTGAATAAGATAGTTTAAACATGAACTAGAAAATATCAAGTCAATTTTACATTCAAACATGTAAAGATCAATGCTCTAGCTTACAAGTACATTTTATTTAATACTGTTTTTTTATTTTTACAATGTGCTATCATGTATCAGTCTTAAAGTAGAAAACCTTGTCATATTTATTTGCTACTTTAAGTAAACTTCAATGGTAAATAAAATAAGTACATTTTACTTGAATAATTAATGAACTTGCATGGTTTCACTGTTTGTAAATTTATTTACACAGTTTATTGTTAATTTTGTTTGTTACATTAAGTAACTTCTTGTTTTGTGCAGTCTGAAGTAAATTTTTTACACAAAATTACCCATTCATGATAAAATAAATAAATACAAAAAATAAAAAAATAAAAATAATAATAAATAAATCTACATAGCATTCATTAAGCTTGTATCAAGTTTATTTAAGTACCATGGATTTCATATTTGTAAGTGTAAGTTAATATATTTACAAAAATGTACACTACCGTTCAAAAAAAAAAAAAAATTCTTCACATTTTAGAATAATAGTAAAGTCATTAAAACTATGGAATAACATAAATGGAACTATGGGAATTATGTTGTGACTAAAAAAAACCAAAATAAATCAAAACTATGTTATATTTTAGCATCTTCAAAGTGGCCACACTTTGCCTAGATTTTGCAGACATGTACTCTTGGCATTTTCTCAACCAACTTCTTGAGGTATCACCCTGGGATGCTTTTTAAACAGTATTGAAGGAGTTCCCATCTATGTTGTGCACTTAGTGGCTGCTTTTCTTAATTATTCGGTCCAAGGGAGCCACGTGACGCCATGCGAAGGGCAGACGTGTGAGAGACAGCTCTGCGCACTTTGCTAATTGTTTAAATTATTTTCATGATATAATCCTCCATCACTAGACCCATTGCAGTTTGCTTACCACAACAACCGCTCCACTGATGATGCCATTGCATCTACAATACACACTGCTCTCTCCCACCTGGAAAAAAAGAACACTTATGTGAGAATGCTGTTTGTAGACTACAGCTCAGCATTCAACACCATAGTGCCCTCCAAGCTTGATGAGAAACTCCGGGCTCTGGGCTTAAACAGCTCGCTGTGCAGCTGGATCCTGGACTTCCTGTCAAGCAGACGCCAGGTGGTTAGAATGGGCAGCAACATCTCCTCATCACTGACCCTCAACACTGGAGCCCCGCAGGGCTGTGTTCTCAGCCCACTCCTGTATTCCCTGGACACACATGACTGTGTGGCAACACATAGCTCCAATGCCATCATTAAGTTTGCTGATGATACGACGGTGGTAGGTCTGATCACTGACAATGATGAAACAGCCTACAGAGAGGAGGTGCACACTCTGACATGCTGGTGTTGGGAGCACAACCTCTCCCTCAACGTCAGTAAGACAAAGGAGCTTGTGGTGGACTTCAGAAGAAAAGACACAGTCCCATCACCATCAATGGAGCACCAATGGAGAGAGTCAGCAGCTTCAGGTTCCTGGGTGTCCACATCACTGAGGAACTCACATGATCCATCCACACTGAAGCCGTTGTGAAGAAGGCTCATCAGCGCCTCTTCTTCCTGAGACGGCTGAGGAAGTTTGGAATGAACCGCCACATCCTCACATGGTTCTACATCTGCACTGTAGAGAGCATCCTGACTGGCTGCATCTCCGCCTGGTACGGCAATAGCACCGCCCACAACCGCAAAGCACTGCAAAGGGATGTTGCAAGCCACTGGCACCCCTCATGATATAATATTGGGAGGAGACTTTAATCTTTTGATGGACTCAGTCCTTGATCATAGTGAATCAAAAGTGCGTAAACCCCCCAGAGCAACATTGACGCTTCACAGGATGTGTAAAAATCTTGGTCTTATAGATATTTGGAGACTTTTGAACCCATCTGGTAGAGACTATACATTTTTTTCATCAGTCCGTAAGATTTATTCTAGAATAGATTTTTTTTTATATCCAAATACCTCATTTCATCTGATGTTGATTGCTCAGTTGGAAACATTTTAGTCTCAGATCATGCCCTGGTGAGTTTAGAGGTGATGCCACATATAGAGAAAGAGAAATCATATAGTTGGTGCCTTAATGTATCCCTTTTGCAAAATCCTGATTTCCAACAAATGTTAAAGACTGAAATCAGTGTTTATATGGAGACCAACTGGTCCTCGGTATCCTCTGTGGGCGTGGATTGGGAGGCACTTAAGGCGGTTCTTAGGGGTTGGATTATACAGTATGCCTCATTCATCAAAAAATCCAGAGCACGAGAACTCGTGGAGTTGGAAGGAAATATTAAAAGAGCAGAGGCAGAGCTGAAGCGCCGAATGTCATCTGATGGCCTCAGAGAATTGACCCGATTGAAATATAGATATAAAGCTATTTTGTCGCAGAAAGTGGAATTTTGGTTATCCAGGGCAAAACAGTCATACATTGAGTCGGGGGACAAAGCAGGGAATGGTAAACGTCCCAGATTGAAGTTACATAGGCTGATAGACAAAGGTGGGCTAGGCCTACCCAAGATTTTGTTTTATTACTATGCGTTCAGTCTCAGACATTTGGCTCATTGGTCACTTCCACCTGAGAGAGCCCCTCCCTGGTTTGTTATTGAACAGGCAGTTCATGCCCCTATTTCTGGCTGGGGATGGCCATATAGAGAACTGGGTTCTGACCTGTGTGATAATCGCCAGGCAGGTTATTTTGAGGGGTTGGAGGTCAGCTGGTGCGCCTCCATATCCGGAGTGGTGCACAGAGGTGGGGAGGGTGACAGCTTATGAGGAGGTGTCATCGGGAAGACGGGGTGGCTTGGATATGTTTATACGGAAATAGGGCAGGTATTTGGAGTTTTTGGAGGGCTCTCGGGTGGGGTGTGGAGAGAATAGTGTAATATAGTTAGTATGATTATTATGTGTGTATATGTATGTATGGATATATGTATGTGTATATATAGGTGTATGTATGTTTGTATATGTATGTATATATATATATATATATATATATATATATATATATATATATATATATATATATTTTTTTTTTTTATTTTTTTTTTTTTTATTTTTTTTTTATATATACAGTATATATATATTTATATATGTGTGTCTGTTTGATTTTTATTTCTATATATTTACTTATGTTTGACCACAGGGTTGTATTTTGGGGGGGCGGGGTTGGGGAGGAGGATGGGGGGTTTAAATGTGGATTTTATATATATATATATATATATATGTTTTGCATTTCATTGTTATTGTATGATTTAATAAAAAAACTGTTAATTACAATAAATAAATAAATAAATAAATAATTTATTTGGTCTAAGTCATCCATTTCAAAAACTTTTTTTTTTTTTTAAATAAAATTTTTGTTTTGTAATTAAATAAATTAATATATTGGCACAATTATATTTTTGTCTACAAAACTAATTTCAAACATTTAAGCATACGCCTTCAGATCAAAAGATTTTTAAGATCATGAGAAACATTTCAGTCAAGTGACCCCAAACTCTGAACGGTAGTGCAAGTTAAATTTATGTCATGAAGTTAAGGGATAGTTCACCCAAAAACTCATAATTCTCATTCTCTCATAATTAATCACCCTTGTGCCATCCCAGATATGTGTGACTTTCTTTCTTCTGCAGAACACAAATTAAGATTTTTAGAAGAATATTTCAGCTCTGTAGGTCCATACAATGCAAGCGAAGGGGTGCCAACATTTTGAAGCTCCACAATCCACATAAGGGCATCATAAAAGTACTCTAGACGACTCTGGTGGTTAAAACCATATCTTCAGAAGTGATATGATAGGTGTGGGTGAGAAACAGATCAATATTTAAGTCATTTTTTACTATACAGTTAATTCTCCTCTCTGCTCAGTCAGTCTCCACTTTCACTTTCACATTCTCCTTCTTCTATTTCTGGTGATTCACATTCTTCGTGCATATCGCCACCTACTGGGCAGGGAGGAGAATTTATGATAAAAAAAGGACTTAAATATTGATCTGTTTCTCACCCACACCTATCATATCGTATCTGAAGATATAGATTAAAACACTGGAGTTGTATGGATTATGTTTATGCTCCCTTTATGTGGATTCTGGAGCTTCAGAATTTTGGCACCCATTCATTTGCATTTTGAGGACCCACAGAGCTGAAATATTTTTCTAAAAATCCTAATTTGTGTTCAGCAGAAGAAAGAAAGTCACACAGATATATGGGATGGCATAAGGGTGAGTAAATCATGAGATAATTTAAATTTTTGGGTGAACTATACCTTTAAGTAGATTTTACTTAATTCTATACCATTAATATTTACTTTATACAAAATAAAAATTAAGTAAGTCTTACTAGTAATTATGTTCAGAAAGTAAGCTTATGTTATTAGAAGGATGTTTAGATATTCTTACTGGAAAACAAGACAAAAATACTGATTACAAAAATATCTTTTTGCAGTGTATCTTGTGTAAGGGATTTGCTTAAATGTGCGAGCTTCATGATCATGTAAGTCCTCAGGTGTTTAAAATGAATAATGCACAGGCCTAGTGGTTTGAAGTCATTTGAAGTCTCTCCTCTTTGCTTGAAATGCAAATGTTTGCCTCTCCGGCTCTTCAGTACAAGCAAGGAGGCGGTCTGAGGTAAGTAGAGCATGACCCCTTTAGAAGCATATGCTTTTTGCCAGCTGTTCTGGGGTCAGTTGTTTGCCTCTCTACTGACACTGGCTGTCAGATGAAGGGCCTCTCGTCTGGGGAAAACAACTAAGACAACAGCACCTCACCTCACGGAGGGATGTGTTTCCTCAGTGAATTGATTTTTCCTAAAATGCTCTGTTACACCCAAACAGTGTGGTGAAAAAGTTTTATCTCCTCACTGCACTGCAAATTTAAAGAAATAGTTCATCCAGAAATTAAAATGCTATCATTTTTTTATTCACATTCATGTCATTCCAAATTTTTATGCTGTTTATTTATGTGAAACACAAAAGTAGAATATTTTAAGAATCTTTGGGTGGCTCTTTTCATACAACATTAGTTCATAATGACCATCCTGTATCTTTTAAAAATGACCTTTTAGGGGAGCAAAAGAAGTCAGTTGTGGCATTGTCTACTGTCATGACTCTCAGTTAAAATGGGAGAGGATGTGAAAAATGTCAGAGGAAGTCCAAGAGAAATTATAACATTTTTGCATTTTCCTTTAATCAAGAAGTTGATGTACATCCTTATCTGCATGGAGAAACCAATGAGTCTGTGTTTCTCCATAACTTTAGGCCAGATCTCAGCACACCCTCATTTTTAGAGTTAACTACACAAACATTTTGCAGAGCCTCTCATGGCAATGAGACATACTAGTACCCTTGACTGCCATCTGGTGCTGAGATTTCTCACCACGAGATATTGTGTTGAGGCCTCAGACGCTGCAGCTGCCTGAACCATGAGGAGATTTTACTGCTTCTTCATTCATTTCCTCATCAGACAAATTGTGTGGTGTGTGTGTTTTTTTTAACACAAATCTGTTGGATATCCATTTCTGATCGCATTATTTCTTCAGTACACTCCGCTTTCCGTCTCTCATTCAAATATGTGAGAGCGATGGATGTGCTGTCTCTTTCGCTGTTTTGACCAGCATACTAGCACACCACTCTTACTAGTTCGGCCGTATCTGCAGGGTTGGGGAGTAACGGAATACATGTAACGGGATTACGTATTTAAAATACAAAATATAAGTAACTGTATTCCAATACAGTTACAATTTAAATCATTGGTATTTAGCATACAGTTACATTCAAAAAGTATTTTGATTACTGAAGAGATTACTTTGCATTTTATTGTCATTTGTTTCATTTAATATTTAGTCCTTTTGATGGAAAACATTTATACATATAAATGATGCGATCCAAAGTGCATTTGAACAGTGGTGAAACACTTTCTTATGATGTGTTACATTCATACGAGCAGACAGAGAAGTACGTTTGAAGTAAGTTTGGAGCAGAAGAAATAGAAATAAACCTTGTGTAAATTGTCAGCTTTATGCTAAGCTAAAATGCTATTTCTAGCCATTTTACATGCACGTTACCAGACACAATCATATTTTTTTATCAAGAAAATTCACGTTGGATCATAATTTATTTTTTTCTAGTAAGATCTTTGATATTAGGGCAAAAATCATATTCTTGATAATAATTTTTGTATTGTTTTCCTGTAAAAAGATCTAAAAATCCTTAAAACAAGATCAATTTGATTGATTTTGTTTTAGAAACAACACTGCATAAGATATTTAGGTTTTTCAGAGAATGTATTTTTAACGTGTGTATTTTGTCTTACTGTACTGGCAGAGTTTTTAAAGTCAAAACAAGTGAAAAAATCTATCACTGCTGAAGAAGTAAACCAAAGTATTTAGAATACGTTACTGACCTTACATACGTTACAAATGACATTTTACAGCATGTATTCTGTATTCTGTAGTGGAATACATTTCAAAAGTAACCCTCCCAACCCTGTGTATCTGTATATTGCAGAAACAGTAAGAGTAGTATGGTTGTATGCTATTGTGAACACAGTCATGAGTCCGCACAACGGCAACTTTCTGCTCGTGTTAAAACGGTGGAGTGGCGATGCCACAGCTGCTTGCAACCAAAGGGAAAAAATAGACGCATGGTACGGGAATGGGGGAGAAAGAGTTCATTGCTAGAGAAGCCCAGGGCAATCTACGCTCCTGGACTTGAGGCAAAAATGCCACCAAAAGTAACAAAAATTAAACTCAAATTATGGGGGCACAAAATGCCCCTGTAATAAATTCCTGCATGCTTTATTTGTAACATCTGATTTATTTCTTAATACTCTAAGACTAGGTATACAGTACATATTTTTGCATACAATATAAGATATAATTATTCAGATTGAGAATTCATGTTAATACATTGATTATTGGTTATTACACTGGTTTGTTAGCACATTTTACTCTACACCAGGTGATTTCAAACTGGGGTCCAGGGACCCCCAGGAGGCCTCAAGGGGGTGCTAGGGGGTCAGCAAAAACATTTTGAGAAAAAGTAATAAATTAAAATAATAATAATAATAATAATAATAATAATAATAAAAGTAGTTAAAAGTAAAAAAAAATTTTTTTGTAAGAAATAAGGTTTGCACTTCACTAATTTTTCAATAATTTAATTGAAAAAAAAAATACTTCAGGTTTAGACATCTTACATTACATTGATAGAAAAAAACAAACTGTCAAATTAATAAAAAAGTATTTATTTTTCATATAAAATGAAATTAATTAATTTTGCTTTAGTACAATGGCACTATAAAAGCCCGTTTTTTAATTTTGCAGACAACGTGTCATTATAATACCATCATGTTTACTCTTTTTCTCACACAGGGGGTCATCCCACTCAAGGGGATTACCATATTTGGCATCCTTCGCATTAAAAAGTTTGAACCCCATGGCATACTGTATGAATATGGAGATCATTCAGTAGCCAACATCAAATGGTATCAAAGGATTGTACCATGATGCCACAAGCACAGTACTTTTATGGTCTGTCTCTGAGTGTGCAACTTTTTGCTTTAATTATTCAAATATAAGCCAACACAATATGATTTTTAAAAATCAATGCACCATTTTTGGGCAGGAATATTCTGGTATCACTTGACAATAAGGTTCCATTTGTTAACATTAGTTAACAATATTAGTTAACATGAACTAACAATGAACAATACTTTTAAAGCATTTATTAGGCTAATCTTGATTATTTCAACATATAGGCTACTAATACATTTATTAACTAACATTTACTAAGATTAATAAACACTGTAAAAAAGATTATATATATATATATATATATATATATATATATATATATATATATATATATATATTTTGTTCATTAATATCAAATGCAATAACTAATGTTAACGAATGTAACCTTATTGTAAAGTGTTGCCGAAATATTTTATTTGTGAGCTTCTAAGTTCTAGATCTAAGACTTTAAATGACGTTCTCTTAAAACAGTGGGCACACAAGACGAGAACTACGCTGTATGCATTGCTAAAATAAAGTTGCATCACTCAGTGCTGTCTGATCTCAATATACCAACACTTGAGGACACGCGGCGAATGCGTCGCGATTTCTGATGATTACCCAGCGTGCCCCGCGGGAAAGATGGCGCTGGACGGGATCAGATGGAGATAAACTTTACCCGAAATCTGGAACAGCCGTTATCTGCACCTGCGATCAGCAATATCACTTCACCTGCTCACCGAGAGATAACGACACGAGGACGAAGGGTCGGCGGTCGCGCGTGAAGGTGCTCGCGGGGAGATTTTAACGGACGTAAGCCAGCGAGGTAAAAGAAGGAAAAGCGGGCAAAGTTTATTCCGTTTGAGCAAAAGTCAAGATCGATCTCGGGCTTTGACTGCAGGAAATCCATCAGAGGTAGGCAAGAAGTTGATAAATATGCACCTTTGACACACTCGTCCATTCTGATCAGGTGTTATGAAAGGTATTTTCCACATATTGCCAGTCAGTCACCATTGAGATGAACTGATAAACACACCCAGCAGTGCTGTACGAAACCTAAACATGCAATCAGACCCGTGCAATGCTTCTCGATCGTTGTTATATCCTCAGAGCACTGATCGGATAACAGATTAGTGAAGGTTACTGTTCTTAAAAGTGCCGATGTCAGGGTTTTTCGTGCATATTTACTCGGTGGAGTCAGTCATGGCTATGGGCAGTGAAAATAAGCCCCTAGGCACTGTTGTCTGTTTAATGTCTCCTCCCTGTTCACATTGTCTGTGAATTTAAAGCAACTGATATAATTATTGAATGCCATTTTTTCCCCGCATACACAGTTAAATCAGTGCTGCCAGCTAGATCCGGTTGTGCAAGCGATCCTAAAACACAATCTTGTGTAGTACACGACCGTTTCTGCGGGTTGACCTGTTCTAGATGATGATCTAGATACTTTTATCCAAATGTCCTAGCGTGGAAATGTAGGACAATTAAGCGGAATGCTCCTGCGATATTTCGACGAATAATCGCAGTTATGCTGAAATATCTCCACGAGGTCATGATGCGCACAGAGTACTTGAGGAACCTGTGTTTAGAGATCAACCTGATGTCAGTTTCGTGAGCGATATATGCTCGATACTGATCTTTAAAATATTATAAATGCATTGCAACTATGTCCCCTTACAATGTGTGATGTGTACCGATTAAGCAAGTCGGTCGCAGCATGTGCCGCGTCAGCTTTGCCTAAGAGATTGCAAGTTCTTATCGATTAAAGTCATACAACTGAGCAGGAATTGTGCTGTGATCGAGTTGTACGAGAGTCGTTTCTGAACGAATCAAGGAAGTGTCTTTGGAGGTCACCTGTATGGTCATTATTTGCTTTGCATCAGCACCAGCACCAGCATGCAACATAATGCACAGACCTATTTCCGTAGCTGCCAATGTTGATATAAGGCCGGAGCATCAATAATCCAGCTCTGTGTAAAGTAGATCAGCATCCTGATGTCATTGACTTCTCTGGCTGTGTCTCAAATCCCAGAGAGCTGCCTACCTAGACAGCATTTTGGAGCATTGAAGTTAAGAGAACGTGCCCAAAATGCTGTCCAGGTACCTTTACAAAAAGCTCCGTTGAGTACCATGGTACAGTGTTGGTATTAGATGAATATAACTAGAGGTCCATTTATATTTTTTTTTTAATGGGCAGTATCAGTGAAGATATCTAAAAAGCAGGGTGGCCGATTTAATGCAGATTTAGTCTTAATACAATTTAATGATAGCAAATAAGATGTGCACAGAATTGCTGGATTTAAATACGTTTAACACTTAGCTGTGAGTACATTTTGGAACTGACATTTTGGGCTGTTCAGGGCTGGAATCTTTTAGATTTTAAGATGCTAAAAAAGCTCCAGTGCACTAGTAAAAACTTTCATTCTCAACTGTACAGTACAGATATTAAACACATGATTAATGAGCTATCTGCTGTCTTTTCTTTGGCTTTCTATCTTGTTTTTGAACAACAATCTAAATCGAGCAATTCTGTGATGTGGCAACTAAAACAGCCATTTGGCTCCTAAATGTTTCAGTTTGGGAGCCAATGGCTCCTTAGTCATTTTTTTTAATTTTTTTATCTGGAGCCCTGCTATTGTCTTTCATATCTTAAACATTTTTTTTTTTATGTTGTAGTCAGCTCACTAGGTTTTGAAATGCAGCCTCTGTGTTATATGGCTCTCAGGGGAGGTGGAATAAACTGCAGTTTTTCAATGTGAAATGCTTGCTTGATATGACAGCCAAGCTGCTCCCATACCTCCTCCCATTTTTATTGAGTGCACTTGAGTTGATAAGTCTTGCATGCTTCAGTCATTACTTACAGATGCCTAATGTCGATAAACAATTAGTAAAGTGCTGTTTGTTAAGAGGTAAAGATGCTGTTATCAGGTCAAAGCATTTGGTCTTTTATTAAGTCTTGTATAACTATCAAGCATTTTAGGCATGAAAAGAGCTTAATGAATATACTACAATATTCAATTTGTCAAGCCTGAATGATTGATTATTGGGTATTTGCGTAAATAAGACCTAACACTATCAAAGATATTGATCTCAGGAGGGAAATTCTGATGTTACTGAAGCAGAAGTTGGTTTGTAAGGTAAAAACAGGTGCAAAAAATGAAGAATAAAACAAAAGATTTGAGCAAATGGATCACTGAAATGTATACCAATTAATTTAAATGGATAGTTTGAACTGTGCTATTAAACTGTTCGATTGCTTCTCGTAGATTCTGCTTCTTCTCTCGCTCCAATCACTCAATAAACATGTGGGCTCTATTAGCACTTTACTCATGCCACTGGGGTGTGTGGATTCTTTAAGAGGCGGGTGACAGGTTGCAGGGATTTGTGCTAGGCGGTCTAGTACGATAGTGCAGCCCAGTGTGGAGGTTTATCAATTAGGAAACAACCAGTGTGAAACTGTTTAGGGATGGATTTGTTGAAAGATTACTCTGTCAAGTACCGCTGTGTGTTGCTCTTCTTAGCTAAAGAGATACAGGATATGTGCAGTCTGGAGGGTTTAATTGGGAGAACGTGGCTGAGAGTCGGTTAATTGTTTGTTGATTAAGTCTTCCTCCGTTATAAGGTGCCGTGATCAGATTTTGTCATTTTTAATCAAGGGCTCTTGGCTGTTTCAATAGCTGGGTTTCCACCCACATATTTTTCTTTGAATTTTGATATGTCACAAAAATTGTTTGATGGAAGGGAAACACCAAGATGCAAATACAATTTCCAAAGTGTACATAAAAAAACGTATATGCTCACATGAGATGGATACATTTTTTTATTCCGTAAGAAGGTATCCACATAAACTACGATGGAAACACATTTACAGAATACTCAATATTAATTATTATTAATGTTAGGCTTGGGATCAGTGTCTTTTTCCATGCATTGATAATCAGAACATTTTCCAGATGATTATTGATATGTATCGGCAATTTTTTCAGATATAAATAGGGCTTCATGTTGCACAACAGTTTTTGTGAAATCATTATCAAAGTACATGTTGTCATATTGACATATTGATTATTTACTCTAGCAATCACTGGATGATAAATTGTGTATATGTATCTTTCATATAGCCTAGACACATTTTTTTTTTTAGTTACAAGTACAGCATGTCTTTTTGTGGTTTGATGGCTTGAATGAAACCTATTCAAGTCTACACACAGAGAAATTGCATAATAAACATTGTAGTTTCATACACTAACCTGCAAACTCATCTTTGTTCATTCTTGAAGTACAAAAACCTTCGTAACTTTTGTGTGTGTGGTGACTAAATTCACAACTTTGGATTGCAACCTGCACAGCATCATTGTTTCCTGTTTGCGATACCTGTACCTTGTCCTACCTGAAATGCGGCGCTGCTTGTCCGGTGTGCGACCGGCTTCAGTAAATGTTATATCACCCCCTTGTGGTTTCCCAAAGTTGTAATGCCAGACTACATTAAACTGAAAGCCAACTGACAGAGAATGTGAAAGCACTCAAATTAGGCTTCTAATTTAAATGTCGGCTAATGTTAATGCAGTATATCGATACCTCAAAAACGTATCAAGAAAACAACCTCCTGAGACCTGAGCGCGACTGCTCTGTATATTTTTCATTTCCCTTTTTGATTTGTAACAGGTAGGACCTTATAAAAACGCAAATAGTTTTCTTAAAAATTGATGTCCTCATATGTGGACAACGGGTCTAAGTTGTGAAATGTTAAATAATACCAAGCTATAGAGAATGTGAGATTTATTAATTTTTTAATCAAAATGTTTAGTATGTTTTTAGGAGTGTTGGTTTTTCATGTTTTTGAGATGTTACAGACATTACAGCTGATTTTCTGTAAAGCTGCTTTGGAACAATGTATATTGGGAAAAGCACAAATAAAAACTAGACAAATAAAAATTATTTGAGTTTTGTGTTACAAAGTTTTTTCTACTTTTGCGACAAAATCTCAATGTTCTTTCTTTGCACAGTCAAACAAACAAGTGATAGCCAGTGTTGAAGCATTTTATCAATCAGAAATTTGCATTAGTAATTCTGATTTAAAGTAATGGCCAGCATCATCCAATCGCTTCCAATCGCTGCCAACCATGTTAAAATAAAATTTTGCATTATAAAATTCTGAATATAAGTACTGATTTCTATTGTCCCATGTCTACCAAACATGTTTTGTGGTGCAAACTAGACGCCTTCACGGGTCCAAAAATTTGTGCCCGAACCCAAAGAGACATGGAAATGTACTACCCGGACCCGAATCGGACCCGCCTATTATTTGAATGCTTGGATCCGTATCCATGCAGAACCGAGAAATGCCGGACCTGAACCGGACCCGTTTATTATTTGAAAGCTTGGATCCATACCCATGCAGAACCGAGAAATGCTGGACCCGAACCGGACCCGTCTATTACTTGAAAGCTTGGATCCGTACCTATGCAGAACCGAGAAATGCCGGACCCGAACCGGACCCGTCTATTATTTGAAAGCTTGAATCCGTACCAATGCAGAACCAAGAAATGCCGGACCTGAACCGGATCCGTCTATTATTTGAAAGCTTGGATCCGTACCCATGCAGAACCGAGAAATGCCGGACCTGAACCAGACCCGTCTATTATTTGAAAGCTTGGATCCATACCCATGCAGAACCGAGAAATGCTGGACCCGAACCAGACCTGTCTATTACTTGAAAGCTTGGATCCGTACCTATGCAGAACCGAGAAATGCAGGACCCGAACCGGACCCATCTATTATTTGAAAGCTTGGATCCGTACCCATGCAGAACCAAGAAATGCCGGACCCGAACTGGACCCGTCTGTTATTTGAAAGCTGGGACCCGGACACGGCCTGGAGACATGGACCCGATCGACACCGATTTCACAGCTGATTGCTATTAATTTACAAGCTGTGAAAACAAAACTTTGTGTCTTACGTAATGTAACGTTAGTAGCCTTCTCCCCTGTGCCTGGCTGTGATGCATATAATCCATCCTCCTTGCCAAGAAAGTTGGCAAAATACATCCAGGTTCTCTGTGATTCCTCTCTTGCTGACTGAAACAGCATGGCTAATCCACTCATTATTTCAGCTTCAGAAGTCCACTTGCTGTCATGGTGACGGATGACAAACGCGACTTAGACTTTAGAGTCAGCTTAGCAATTTTTTTGTATCTTAATCTTTTTTATGTATTATAACTTCGACTGTTCGCCCTTTTGAACTATAATAACGATTGCTTGTTCATTGCCACGGCTGCTAACGTTAGCGTTGCTAATTTGCTAATGTGCCTCAACTCCGCTCTGCCTCTGACGTCACTCAACTCGTTGTGGCACCGCTCCGCTTTTCACCTTATTTCCACTTTCTCATCCTAATTTTACAGTGTTGCAAGTTACAACACACACAGCACCATCATCATCGCGTTTTCTGATTACGGCCGGGTCTTCTCGGATCGACTCTGGTATTACACATAATGTTAAACCGACCCGGGACCCACAGTAATAGAATGGGACCCGATCCGGACCCGGCTGACCGTATAAAACGTGGATCCGAACCTCTACGGGTCCCGGGTCGGGTCCTTGGGTTAGGGTGGACCCATGAAGACCTCTAGTGCAAACATCATCTGCAGCCTGAAACTGAACTTTTGACCGGATGTTAGGACTGAATGCACTTGGCTGCATAGGAAAGCTAAAGGATGCTCCCATGCTCCCTAATTAGTGGATGACTTAACCTACAGTGTGTTGTTTGACTGCACTGGTCTCAGAACAGTTTGAAAGTCACTATTTTCATCCTAACTCCGTAACATAAAATGTAAAGTGGATTGAGACCCTATTACCACTGGACCAAAAAGAGGCCTGAGTCCACTTTCAAGTCCTGGTTAAATGTGAATGCAAAGAGAACAGAGTTCCCTTTCAGTTCTTGGTTCAAATCGAAAGAGGTGCGAGATTAGTTCATTTAAAGTGAGCTCTATTCCTAACAACCCAAAGGAGAGACTCTTTCTGTTGGCAGTAGAGCGTGGTTAAAACATGAATTAATTTAGAGATAAAAGGCTCACTTGCTAATTTGTAGTTTATTCACACCCTGTTGAACATGTGATCTGCTGTTTCAAAGTGATTTTAAGCCTTTTTGTTCTTTTAGACTTATTAAAGCAGCAGTTTGAGGTGTTAAATATTTTGCATATCACAATTGCGAAATCTGTGCAAATAATTGCTATATGACCAAATCGTGCAGCCCTTATCCAGACCACCTTGAACACAGATACTCATTTCAAAGCAAGAATCATGTGCTTTTTCTTTTGCTTTAAATACAAAGCAGTGCTGTTGAAGACGACCTTGGCAGTTGAGATTGGTTTAGAATTTTACGTTCACTCTATTCATCAGCGTTTGCCCACACATTTCATACGCTTTCACTCAGAAAAGATGTCAGACAATAATTTTTCAAAGCAACCATTTGAATGCTTTCAATCTTCAAATACATTAAAAAAAAATAAATAAAATTTAACTGTTGTTTTCTCTAAATGGTGCAGTATTGGAAGGATGCACCTGCGAGGTTCTTGAGAAATGTCAAGGTTGTGTATTTAGGCTACAATTGGTTTGTCTGAGGCTCTAGAGCCATTGAAAGCAACAAGTTGTTATCATTCTACAAAATATTTGTAAAATTTCAAAGGGATACATGGATTTAGCTTCCACTAAAAAGACTACATGGATCTTGTGTGCTGAGAAGCGACCTACATGTTGCACTGTTTTGGAGACTTTTTTGGAATGCACTCAAATTGTTTTTGAGCGGGAGGGAGTGCGTATCGTGTGGATACATTCCTTGGCTGAGCTCCCATTCTGGTGGAATGCTCCTCAGTAACCAGCATTCAATTCT
This sequence comes from Myxocyprinus asiaticus, assembly GCF_019703515.2. NCBI lineage: Eukaryota > Metazoa > Chordata > Actinopteri > Cypriniformes > Catostomidae > Myxocyprinus > Myxocyprinus asiaticus. The sequence continues at coordinate 10,024,761 of NC_059366.1, forward strand.
TGTGCAAATTTACCCTCCGCTTGCTTGCTCCCATTGTAAGCCTGTCAGGTCTGTTTTTATGTTTGTTGCTTGAATCCAATTACCCGTGACCTGCAACATAGCCTGCACCTTTTCACCACACCACAGACACAGGTTTCTTCTCTTTTCTTCTCTCTGTATCTCCATCTGTCTCTTTTAGAGCACTTTCTGTTCTCTGCCTTCATCAGTTCTCAAATAACGCTTAGAGATTCTCATTTGAAGGTAATGGAATCACCCGTTTACCCATAATGACCAAAAAAGCAGCTGAAATGTCTCATAAAAGGTCAGTACTTTTAAGAGAAGAGAGCGTGTGGTATTTTTGAATTTAGAAATTCACCCTGAAAGGAAATTCCTTTTGCTATAAATTTTATTTTGCTGTGCCGATCGACTAAGGCTGGGTGATAGGATGATGTTATCGGATATCGACGATGTCTTACAAAGATCCCGATGCCGATTACGACATTCAAGTGACAGACGATGATCGACAATATCGGGAAATGGCAAAATCATGGATCTGGGAAGTCGGCAAATATATTAAACAGTGGCCAGGGTGTGAAACAACCACCCGCCACCCGCAAAATGCAATGAGGCTGAATCCAGTTCACTAGTTCCTCGTCCAACTATTTCATGCGCGGGTAATTTTGCTCATCTACCTGCAACAGGCGGGTGACCTGTAAGACGTCTCGGAGTGACACATGATAAGAAATGCGTTAGTCACAAAGACACGTGCTTGATGAAACACACTTTATTATATTTTTAAGAACAGACAAAAAAAAAAGCAGTCAATGCGCATCTGATTTGCTGTTTGTTCAGAGGCGTGCAGCGTGAGCCTGTCATGTGGAGCAATCGCATGTAAAGAGTTTTCACTTTTTTTTTTTTCTTTTTTTTTTTCTCTGTTTCATTCCTCTGAAAACTGTTTGGAAGAAAAATGTCATCTATGAGAATGCTGCAAATTATCTCGGATCATCTCGGGAGGTGCTGTGAGTTTAGTTCGCTTTATTTCCACAGAGCAGTTCGCGGTTAACATGCATTGTGAACACAACTCTGCAGGTTCAGTAAGATCTTTGTATTAAAGCTACAGATGAAAGTGATTAAATCATAAAGTAATACAAGACACGTTCACCATGAACCTAAAATTGAGTTCTATTTTCTTTTCTTTAGGCAGCATTAACTGAATTACCAAAACGCAATACAAACACAAATTGGCAGCATTATTTTGGGAACACAAGGGCATTTATTAGGCTTATTTATTATGATTATTATTGTCTTTACATTTATGATTGTCTTTAGTTCTTAATTTGTAGGCAGTTAGTAATTTTCCACCTGTTTACGTTGACGGATGCTTGTGTGATGGTGTTTAAAGCAAAATCAATAAAGCAAACAATTCACCGACCCTCAGCAGGGGGGTTGACAAAATAATCGTAGATCGCGATATTTTTTTTAAGGCAATTATCGATAAAATAATTTTTACATATCGCCCAGCCCTACAGTTGACCAATAGATTGAGGATTAGGCCTATTTTTGAGTTCCAGGGTTGTTGTTATTTATAATGTCAAAGCCAACATAAATGTCTAGGGGAGTAAAAATGCATCTGACAATGAGAGCTTCAAAATTGTGGCACCCATTCACTTGCATTGTATGGACCTACAGAGCTGAAATATTCTTCCAAAAATCTTTGTTTTTGTTCAGCAGATGAAAGAAAGTCATACACATCTGTAATGGCATGAGGGTGAGTAAATGATGAGAGAATTGTCATTTTTGGGTGAACTTTAGGTTAATTTCAGTTTTGCACTATGGTGTAAAATTGTTACATGGGTGTTACCCATGTAAGAAAAATGGAGTAATAAGAAAATACAGACCTGTCTCAAACAAATCAACACAAGTTATGTTTTTTGGCACAATCCGAAGCAGTTTAGTTGCTCATTAATATGGGATTCAGCTGATCCCATATCACAGGCTTGTGAATATCGGTTATTTTACAACTGCATTGAATGTAGTACATCCATTTCAAATGTAGAGTCGTAACTAGGCCTAATTGTTTTAATAATATTATAGTTTTAATATAGAGGAGACAGGGGCTAGTTGTCACTCTTTTTACTCCAGTGAATATTTCTCAGGTTAGGTTTATTTCTTAGTCAATTTCAGCATAGCCACATACCTTAGAAAAACCTATTGAACTTTTTCATCATTCTTGCCCAGGGAAAAAGATACAGTTAATTGCACACACCTCAACCTTCTGTGACAACATGCTCCAAATAGCATTAAAATAACAATAATATTTTCAGATCACAATCGCAGTATTTTTCAAATTAATTGCAATTAAATTTTTTGGTCCAAATCGTTATGCCCTAAATTTCAATACACAGTACCCAAGAAGTCAGCCTGCTCTTTATGATGTCACGACTGGCTTTCGGGAGGTTCACATCTCCTTCATCTTCCGGTTCTTCCTACATTTGTTTTAGCCTGTGGTGTTAAGAGAAACTGGGAACCGTAATCCTTACTGCACATTAGGCCTGACCACACACACACCAGCTGCTGGAGAGAGCTTAGTGCTCGAGAGATCACAAGAGCAGGTGGCTGTAGCCCATTGCCTCCCAACCCGTGTCATAAAGATGCCTATAGACCTCTGGTTTGCAAACAACATTGGGTTCAAGCTGATCTAATTATTATAATTGTCTTTCCCAACACTCCCTTTTGAACATTCTGCTGTCATCTCTTCATCTCAAAAGTGCTGTTGGTCATTAAGAGCGTTTCATCACACTCCATAATTCAGCAGTTTGTATGTGAAATGCATTGGTTATTATGCATTGTTAAAGGGATAGTTCACCCAAGTAAATGATGACAGAAGTTTCATTCAGAACTATCCCTTTAATAGAAAATGAAACTTAATTGCAGTCATTGTGTGTGAAGAACCCAAAACATGATGGCGTCTGTTGTTTGCGCCATTGCGGGACATCATCTCTGTCAGCTGCCAGCTCATGGCATTCTGTTCATTGACTCATATCTCTACCTGTCCCCTCTTCAATATCTTGCTCACTTGTCCTCCTGATGTCAGCACTTTTACTATTTTTGTCCCCAGTGGACATTGTTGTGGAGGTATAATTAAAATCCCTGGTTCCTGAGACTCACAAATTGCCCTTTAGGGGTTGTTTTATTTTTTCCAACCCTGTCAGTCACTGAAAGGTTTTAGTGGATATATTTATAAGATATCATGTTTAGCTCACATGGACAGAATGCCTGTTTCTGTCAGTGTTGCCCTGGAGCTCGTGTTACAGGTGCGACAAACGTCTTAAGTTATCCAGCTGACACTGTTGAGTATTGGCATTTCCATTAGTATTACAGTCTTCCTTTCACTGTTCTTATGAAGAATAGTGTGAAGCTGACCAGTAGTTGGCACCTGCACTAAATAGATTTCTGGAGTGTAACACATCAATGGAAAGGAGGAGGCGAGAACCGGCTTGACAATATAAATAATATTTAATGATTAACTAAAACAAAAGCACAAACACACACGCAGGTGTCAGACAGCTGTCCGTAACTCTCTCTCTAACACTCCGCCGTCTCCGGTCGGCCTTATTCCTCTCGGGCTTAATCAGCCTTATTAGGGGCCGGGTGTGCGGAATCATGACCCGGCCCCGCCCTCCGCCCTGCCACATTCCTCCCTCATTCTCTCAGGCCGGGGAGCCCCCGGCATGACGTACAATCCCCCCCGTCTGCCGGCAGGTCATCCCCGCCTACCTGGATGAGGGAGGGGACAAGGGTAGGGAAACAATAACAAAAAAACATGGTACATTCACACTGTAACGGTGCCTGTACCAACTTAAGATAATATAAATAATATTTAAAAAGAGAGGGAAAGGCCAATGCGGAGCGGCAGCAGGAGAGAGAGAGATGAACATTTTTTTCTCACGGTTCTCTGATACGCCGTAGCTTGGTCCTCAGCCACTCCTTCACCCTCTCGTGGGTGACAGCCACACCTCCCCGGGCAGATCGGAGGCAGTCCTCCTGCCCCTGGCGGACGGAACGCCCCGCCGCGTTTTCGGTGGACGAAAGGGGTCTCCCCCGCCCCTGGCAGCGGTTCTCCCGCTCCAGGCGGTCGGCCAGGAGCCCCTCCCCACTCAGTGGCTAGTAGGGGTCTCCTCCGCCTCTAGCAGCAGCCCTGACCACTCCAGGCGGTCAGTTAGGTGCCCCTCCACCCCTTGCGGTCGGCGGCTGTTCCTCCGCTCTCAGGCAGCCGGGCTCCTCCGTCCCCTGGCGGATGGCCGCGGCTGCTCCGTTGGGGTTGATGGTAGTAGCGAGGACTCTACTACAGCGCATTTCTCCTCCTTCCCGGGTTTTCGCTCCAGTGTAACACATCAATGGAAAGTAGGAGGCGAGAACCGGCTTAACAATGTAAATAATATTTAATTAAATAAAAAGAGACACAAACACATACAGGGCAGCTGCCCATAACTCTCTCTCTCTCTCTCTCTCTCTCTCTCTCTCTCTCTCTCTCGAGCTGCCGTCTTTGGTCGCCTTTATCCCTCGCTCGCCTCATCAGGCTGATTGGGGTCCAGGCGTCCGTCATTCTGCCCGGCCCCGCCCTCCTCCGCGCTGCACTCCTCCCTGCGTTGCCTCAGGCCGTGGAGCCCCCGGCATGATGTACACCCCCCCCCCCTCTCCGGGGTGGGGGGCGTGGCTTACGCCCCGCCTGCCAGCAGGTCGTCCCCACCTTCCTCGACCTGGGAGGAGACAGGAGGGGAAACCAAACAAAAACAAACTAAAAAAAGGAGAGGGAAAGGCCAACACGGAGCGGCAGCACGAGAGAGAGAGGAGCGAGAGAGAAAAAACTCACTCACCCGTTCTCTGATGCGCCGTCACGTGGTCCCTGATCACTCCTCCACCCTCTCAGGCGGACGACAGCCGCTCTCCGTGCGGACCGGAGTCAAACCTCCGACCCCCAGTGGACAGAATGCTCCTCCGCTTTTCTGCCGGCACGTGGGGACACTCCTCCGCCCTTCTGGCGGCACTTGGGGACACTCCTCCTCCCTTGGCAGCGACTACATCGCTCCAGGTGGTCGGGGAGTCCCGTCCCTCCTCACCTCGCGGACGGCGGCCGTTCCCCGCGGACGGACGGTCGAGCTACTCCGTCCCCTGGCGGATGGCATTGGCGCTCCCCTGGGTGGACGGCAGTGTCGAGGACTCTACGATGGGCATTCCTCCTCCCTCCCGGGTTTCGGCACCAATGTAGAGGGGGTACAAGGGAAAGGAGGAGGCGAGAACCGGCTTAACAATGTAAATAATATTTAATTAAATAAAAAGACACACAAACACATACAGGGCAGCTGCCCATAATTCTCTCTCTCTCGAGCTGCCATCTTCGGTCGCCTTTATCCCTCGCTCGCCTCATCAGGCTGATTGGGGTCCAGGCGTCCGTCATTCCGCCCAGCCCCGCCCTCTTCCACGCTGCATGGAGTTATTAGAGGATGGGGTTAAGATTTGCATTGTGTCCTGAACACTGGATGTTTCTTTAAATGTAAATGATGACACAATTTTCATTTTAGGGTGGGCCATTCCTTTATTTATGGGGCCTTTTTCTACTTTCACTCTCTTTTTCCTGCTGCCTGAAGATTATCAGGAGCATTTCCAAGGTTGATTCAGGCTCGAGGGGTTCCTGGTTGTATCCCCGGCCAGGAGCATCGGAGAAACTAAAAGGGCCACCTCCGACCTTTGCACACCAAATGAGAATTTTCACCGTGATTAACATTTTGAATCAAAACAATGGATTCCTAACAAGCTATTCACACTTGGAGCGAACAGGTGTGCAAGCTTTATTTTATGGTGAGTGTCAATTTTTTTTTTCACCAGGTGTTGAAATGCACTGACCAATAAAATATGAGCTTTGGATCTTGTGTTGGGAGCCGTTGCAGTTACCAAAACCAGCGCAACAGGTGGCACTAAAGCTCAGAAAGCTGTTTTGACCACCAACATTAAATGCTTAAGTAACTTGAGGAAGAAATCCTGAACCAGCAGTTAGGTTGTGTATTTAATTGGCATCAAATGATATTACTGAATCACTGCTTTGCATCCCTCTTAAAAATTACCTGATCTTGTGTATTGTCTTCATAATTTCTTCCATATTGCTGCATTTTTTGCCTTTGCATTTAATCTTACATGAGTTCTCTTATAACTCTTATATAATTTAGATTACGGCATCTTTGCTTTTATATCACTTTTTTTGTTAAACAACTTTACAAACCTTAAGTGTTTTTCTATGTTAAATATTAGCCTAATACTAGTGCTGTGACTTGCAGTGCAGCAGATATATCTTTATTTATTTATTTATTTATTTATTTTTTTAAATGCTTCTATATACCAAAAATGTAGTGGTGTCTCCACAAAATCATTATTGCTGTACTTTTGTTAACAGTCGTTAATAGCTGTCATTGGTAATAATGTGTCAGACTGAAGAAGGGTTTTGTTGTGTGAGATCTGTGTTTTATTGCTTGCATTAAATAGACTCTTGAAGTGTTTAAATTTTATCACATATAATAAGTAACATACAGGGTTGTGAGCAAATGTATAACACAAGGAGATGTACATGGAAATAATATACAATAAGTATTGTTCCGAAACATCCGTTTTAACAGGCGTTATACTGTATGTTTTTGCAATACGCAGTGATTTTAAACAAATGTACTTAACACAAGTATATTTGCGTGGCACTGGTAAATAATTGCTTATGTTCCAAATGATAACATCTTTTAACCATTAATATAATTTTTTACACTCTATTCTCTCATCTTACATCTCTCAGACTGAGTAAACATGATAAAACTGCCAGTCAGCTTGTCCAGCAGGTTAACTGAAATAGTTTGTGAAAGAGGGATTGAGGAAATCAAAAAGAAACTCATCACTTCTGCAGCTTGTAGAGAAATCTGTTTTATTTTTATTTTTACAATCAATTACACTGCCAAAAATGCAATCAAAATATAATTTGAATATTTTATTGAGCTCTCTGAAAAGTGCAAATCCAGTATTCACATTGGGACTTCCGCAATAAAATAAGGTACTTCAGTTAATACAGAAATAAAATATATATAAAAAATAGTCACAATCACATACAAGAGATCAACAATCACTTGATGACAGCTCATTGCCTAGTGGAATGAGGGAAACACTACAATGACAATTTGTCATCTCTACAACAATCAAGCAAGTCTTTCAATTCAAAATACTTGCATACCCATGACAGGAGATTATGTGCTATTCGTGTATTCTCTTGGCTACAGCTTCCACGGTTGTATTGAAAAATTCGGAAATGCGTATGGATGTGGCTGGCATTAGAGTGTTAAAATAAAGGTGCATCTTAAAAAAATATACATTGATCTTTAAGCGCCATATCGATGGATCGATCCAGATCGATGGATCGTCACACCCCTAGTGGTAAAATTGTTGTTGATCAGCTTCACCTTAAGGTGTGAATGTTTTAATTGTGATCGTTCGCATCGCTTTCTTTGTGCAAGGGCCATTCGTCTGCAATTCACCTCTCATAATCACTTTGCTTTGTACAAAGGCCTCAGCTTATTCTTCTGTGAACTTATCACATTAGTATGCTCAAGTTTTTGCCTATTTGCATGTTTTTGTTTTTTTTTTTTTACTATATGTCTGGTATATTTTCTTTTGAGCAAGTTTTTTCCGTTTGCTTAGAGGAAAACCTAGAGTTGTCAGATTAAGGTTTATATAAAACTTGATTTCAGTAAGATCAAAAAGTTTTGTACTACTTCTGGGGGAGACTTTTCTGCCTCTTAAAACTGGATTTTCCCTCAATCTCTTGCTGTGGAGTTGGCACCGGCATCAATCAAATTTTTGTCTCAAGTGTGATTTCTTGGCATTATACATACAGAGTATTCGAAATCCTTTCGAATCCGTGACTGAATATAAGAGATCAGGTAGTTACAGGAACACGTTGGCCTCAGCCTATGGAAATATTCTCTGCAGGTCTCTCAGGTATTTTCAGAGGTGAGTCCTATATGAAGTGATGGTAAATATACCCCATCACTCTTGGGGTTGGATGGCGATATATTGAACTTGCGATGAAAGAGGTTCATTGTAGTCAGTACTGTGGCTCCCTGCGTGGGATTTGTATTTACATAACACAGAAGCCCACTGTGCCTCCTAGAGTGTGAGAGAGTTGGGGTGCGTCTCAATAAGCTCAAGGACTGGACAATATGGCTACAAAAATGATATCTCAATATTTTTCAGCCTATTGACATTATTTACTATACTGTACATCTCTATAATTATGTGTTTGCTCTAAAAATTTTAACCAGGGGAATTATTTAAACTAAACGGGCATTGTAGCACAAAGGAGAATGATATTTAATCATTCTTTATATGCAATTAAAGAACATTAGCAAAAAGAAATATTTACTTCGTTTTACATTTTTACTGAAACATCAGCAGGGTGTGCAAAAACTGCAAAATGCCTTAAAAACAAAACTAAAACCCTTTATTATTATTTTGAGGACAAGATTTGTTTATACAATATTAATATATATTAGTTGTACATTACATGGCATCACCCATTCACTCTGATGCCAAAAGAATACATTAATTAAATTACATTGTTTTGTAGTTTAATAATAATCACATACTGTATGACCATCATGATTTTTGTTATTTTGATTAATTGTGCAGCCCTGAAGGAAATTAATCCAAATGATGCAAGCTTTAGAAAATGCATTGGCCAAATAAAAAGCGCATTAAAATTATTGCTGTATTCACAGTATTGCTTAATTTTATATAGCTAGCAAAATCATCATGATTATATCGGGAATATTTAATATATCTGTCAGCCCTAATCACAGCTCCCTCATTCAGTTCTACTGCTCAATTTTTTCACACTGTTTTGATGTGTAATTTGTAAAACCTTTTATTTTAGTGCAGATCACTGTGTTGCTTTTTTCCTCCTCGGTGCTGTTTTGCATGTCGGGGCTGCCCACTAGGGTATGAGATTTTCACGATACGATAACGTCTCAGAAAATATCATGGAATCACGGTATACGGTATTACACAATTATTATTATCAGTTACAATGACCCTTAAAGGAGTGAAAACAGAAGGGTTTTTTTATGGTTGAACAAACGCTTTATTATAATTGAAACTTGAGACCATTTTTTTTAATGGAAGTATGTATAAAAAAAGTCTCCCTTTTGAAAATAAATAAATAGAATAAATAAGAAAGCTAACAGAATTATAATAATAATCCGAAAAAAATAGCATGTAACTATAACATGTTATATAACTAAAGCATGTTAGTTTACATGTTAGCATAGCATGTTAAATTAACTACTAAATGAAAAATATCATCAGCTGTGTGAGCTTTTAAAGTAATGTCCTATGATTATTAATAATTAACATATACTGTAGGTGCGCGACAGCACAGACTGCTCCTGTCTGTACCTTTAACTCTCAACTGGTTTTGCTTCAGGACCAGATTTTACATTGGAAATCAGTGTAAAAACATAACCTGTATTTAATGTATTCCTTTTATGTTGCATAGTTTTGTTCATGGTTTTCAAGTACAAGGACATGCATCAAGTGACATTATTTTTGTTGTTGACATCAACAACAAAAGTGACAGCAAGTTTTCTCTCCCCCTTTTAAAAATTGAAGAGCATATTTACTTATTATGGCCCGTTATTATCCCGTTTGTTTCTCAATTACAAACATATTTCAATCAGAACATACATATTACACAGGAGGAAAGGCTCCTCATTACCCTGGTTAGGTCAGTGTAGCTAGTCTTAAATACTAATAATAATGATAATAATAATAATAAATTATAGTATTTATGAAAAAATAAACACTAGCTGAAACACATCTTGAAAAATGCCATGGTTGATATAAAATGAGGTCTAATAGATTCTACCTATAGAATATTTCATATGAAACTAACATTTTGTTGAAATATAACAGTTACTTTTACTCATGTAAAATCATGAAACAATTTTGTAAAGGTGATGATGTGTAATGAAAAACAAATTAGCGCATAACACAGTGTTGCTCTTTTCCTCCTCAGTCCTGTTTGGCATGTCAGGTCTGCCTACTGTTTGAGAGGTTTGACTTGACTTCCTCCGTAACTCTTTAAACTAGAAATTCTCACTAGAATTTAAATGGGTTGCATCAGTTTTTTGGTCTGCGTCGCAATATCATGGGAAGCCTGCACACTCGAAGCGCACGCTCCTGCGAGCAGAGCAGATCATTGACTTGAGTGGTTCCATGATGGCTCATGCTAAACTCCCACAAAGCATATTATGCACGGATAAATTGGCGAACTCAAGATTATTATTAAATTGACCTAAGTTGTCCAAATTTTGCTTGGGTGGCCATTGAAAATTTTCAAAGGAGCGAGAAACATGGCATTGTGTAAACAATCCCACAAACTTTGAAGTATTACAGTTGTTAGAAGATTAAATAGTCCCCCTTTCTATTGTTTATTTGTTCACTTATGCATGTTCTAATACTATTAGGGCCCTATGAAATCAGTTTTATTTCTTTTTTCCAATTTTAAATTTTTTACATTTTCCCAAATTCATTTTTTGTTTAATTTTTTTCTGAGTTCCGTGTTTTTAAGTTTAATTGCATTTTATTATCAAACTACTGTCAACATACCTTTGCATTATTTTTATCAAATGGAAGTGCTTTTATACCGATCCTCACTACATTGGAGTAATTTTTATTGTCAAATACATTGCCGCAGAGCAGAGCATCACTGTATTAATGAGATCATTGATGCAGTTTTTTATAATCAGTACAAAACACTCTTCTTGCTTCGAGGTTTTACATTAATATAATGTAATTATTATTGATATAATGTTATTATTATTATTTATTATTACTGCATTGAATATTACATTTACTATACAGTTGTAATATATTTATGTGCCATTTTTTTTATTCCATGCATCTAGTTAAATTGAGTTTTTATTTTGCCGGAAAACTGAATGAACCCCTCTCGATTAACCTCCAGATAAGCAGTTTGCTATGTGGCTTAATGTGCTTCTTAAACTGCAACAGGTTGCAATTTAATTCTAAGTATGTAGTCTGCATTTGGTGGGCTCTTCACATTGAATAAGCGCTCTGCTCTCTGTCATTTATTACACACAGAGTGCACTTGATATTCATGATGCATGTTTGTGAGCGGTTGGCTTCACACATTCACTTCAAAGTGTGCAGAACATGCATACTGTATATTTGTCATTAAATCTCAGCCTTTTGTGGTTTAAAAATCTCACCAGGACATATCATAATTTTAGTTTGATTAATTCATATATTCATTTTATCCCAAAAATGTTGCATTCCGTGACATTCTGCATTTCATAGTTTATTCAATTTTTATAACTGGATTCCGCGATTCCGTCCGTGTTTTCCACATTGCATTGTAGGGCCCTATAAAATCTCTATACACAGATGCTCAGTGGCATGTTATACAGCAAGGTTGTTGATAACTACCTGCTACTTTTAATGCACAGCCTTGTAATCGTGTCGCAGGTAATTGAGTTATCCGTGAACCAATGTTTAGGATCAATGCACTTGCTAGTGCCCGAATTCGTGTTCACACAATACTGATTCATGTCGAAGGGAACCAGGGAGTGGGATGAGACAGCCTTGCATTGAGACCAGAGACTGCATTCTCCTTCCCACATCTAAAGAAGCTTGATTCAGACACAGGAAAGCACTCTTGCGCCTGAGCATCGTCTGCATTTATAACCAGAGCACTTCTGGGATTTCAAGGCATTCTAGATTGCACCACCGAACATGACATAGGCTGATACTGTCTTGATTTCCCAGTGTCCCTCTTCCTCTGCTGTTTTCCATCATGAAGAGTAACAGCAGTAGCGGTGATTGATGAAAGAAGCCACATGCTGGTCACTTGGCAAAAAAGGAAGCATATTTGAATTGATTTTCCAGAGATGTTTAAGGTGAACTGTGTAATTTCTGCACCACTAGCGTGATCAAACAAAATTGCAAAAATAATGACCAAACCCGTAACTCGTATTTAATACTGTCTGGGTTGCATTAACTTGCATAGCTTTATACCTTTGCAGGATGTCACCTCGGTAAGCAGCTCTCTCATGGCAAGATGTTCACCAAAAATAATTGCTAAAATAATTACTGATTCGAACATGTTTCACTGTCTCTGCTGGAACAAGCTGAAAGTATTCTTAGGAGGTTCTTGTCACAGCAGGAAAACAGTGGTGTCTGCTGTTTGCCTGTTGGACTTGCGATCCCTCCAGCAGCCCTGCCTTCATGTCTTTGTACTCCTACAGTCTGATAGATCATAGTAAAGGCCAACTGATTTCAAGCACTCTAATGACAACATGGACGTTGTCAATAAATGTGGAAAATGTTGATGGGCACACTCCTGACTTGAAGAAAACTACCGTACTGTTACATCATGTGTACAGTTGGGCGTTCTTGCCTTTCAAAGTGTACTCTTTTGTCATCGATCCTGTACAGATTCGTTCAGTGCATGCACACTACGACTGATTTGGGATACTATTCAGTGCAATCATGTCCAGGCCCATGCACAGACAGTGCGCACAGACTCATTGGTTCAATCTGATACCTTATTACACATTCTCTCTCCCCTGCTCCCTGTCTTTTCATCATGCTCTTCTTTTTCTGCTTTAATTCTTCCAGGCCAGTTACAATTCTCAATATGTCTGTGCTTGGAGCGCAGTAAGTTCTTCGTCTAATTAAACTAGTAGAGAAATGCTCTGCATGGCTTGTCCTGTGTTGCCTCTCATTGCTAGCAGGGTCTTTAGAGACTCTTACATCACAGACAGTGCCTCTGAGCAGTAGTTACTGTACAAAATTGTTTATTCTCTCTCAAAGGAAACTTTGAAAAGTTTCCTACACCGCTATTAATCTATACTTAGTGCTGGGCAGATTGCTTGTGAATTGTAATCAGGTACTGATTACAAATTACATGACAAAAAATTGTTCTTTATTCTTTGTTAATTTACTGGCGGGCTAATGAAAGACTGCCGTGACTTCACGTTTGCATGGGAGTCTCCATCTATGCTCAAGCTTGGCTTGTCTTTACAATTTTCACAGATATATCAGCTTTACTATGCTACGCTTGAAAGGCAATACAGTTCATCCTCAACTTTCTCCCCTGCCTGATTCCAGCACTCACTCCCGGTGCTCTGTACTCCCTGGAATTGCCCTGTACAAACTAGAGCCCAACCAATATGGGATTTTTGAGACCGATACCGATTTTAGAGTGGGAAAATTCGCCGATTGCCGTTATGGTTGCCTGAGATGGTTAATTTTTGAGCTGGAATGAAAACAGACCTTTTCTATGTGGATTTTTCACAGATAGATATGACTGTGCAAAGGTCTTCAGAAAGCTGCTTTCTTTTTTTTTTTTTTTTGGGGGGGGGGGGGGATTTTTCCCCTTTTTCTCCCAATTTGGAATGCCCAATTCCCAATGCGCTCTAAGTCCTCGTGGTCGCATAGTGATTCGCCTCAGTCCGGGTGGCAGAGGACGAATCCCAGTTGCCTCCGCGTCTGAGACAGTCAACCCGCGCATCTTATCACGTGGCTTGTTGAGCGCGTTGCCACGGAGACATAGCACGTGTGGAGGCTTCACGCCATGCACCGCGGCAACCACGCTCAATTCACCATGCGCCCCACCAAGAACAAACCACATTATAGTGACCACGAGGAGGTTACCCCATGTGACTCTACCCTCCCTAGCAACCGGGCCAATTTGGTTGCTTAGGAGACCTGGCTGGAGTCACTCAGCACGCCCTGGGATTCCAACTAGCGAACTAGCGAACTCCAGGGGTGGTAGCCAGTGTATTTTACCACTGAGCTGCCCAGGCCCCAGAAGGCTGCTTTCTTAAATTATTATTATACATTGTCAACAATTCTAGAAATGAACTCTGAGAAAGAATAAATAAAAATATCAGTACTGTTTAGTATCAGTCAAATGCTGACCATTAAAATAAAGAATAAATAAAAATACAATAAATAGCGAAATAAACATCAGTACTGTTTAGTATAAGTCAAATGCTGACTATATTAATACTGCCGAGTCAAGATAAACAGCGGCAGCGGTGTTACACCGTATTCTGCTATACAAGTTCAGGGGAAACTTTCAACGGTGGAAAACCAGACTTTTAAATATTACATTTTATAAATGCAACGATTGGAATTTTTCGGTTGAAGGGGGTACCAAACTGTGAATCCTGAACAAAACAGTTTGGTGAATACATGTTTACACATTAGCTTCCACTCAGCTGACAACAATGAAAGTAGCTACGTGATTAGCTAGTTAGCTATAAGCTCGTTGTCACGGAGAGTAAAAGACGGACGTTGTTTATTTTACTTTCCAGCATTGTGTCTCACCAACTAAGTAATAGCGTAACATGAAATCAACACTCATCAGACACAATCCACCACCGCCCTGTTGTCTGCTGAGCTGCAAAAAGATACTCTGATGTTTACCTTTCAATCTGCTACATTACTGACTGCACTGACAAACTATAGCTGGCTAACACAGCAAACAGATGTGATAAACATGAGTGACATGGTTGTCAGGGACAAGGTTAATGTTATATTAGTTATATTGAAAAGGAAAAATGATGGGGTCATTGTTTATTAATTTTCCAGTATGTATTTCACAAACTAGTTGGCAACTTACCGAGACACCACTGAACTCCGCCCTGTCTGCAGATCCACCGTCAGCTCAGAGTCAGCTCTGTAAACAATGGAGTCGGAGCGCGCTCTGCTGGACAAACTATGTAATGACACCAATTCTAAAGCATTGTTTTCTGCATTATATGTTCTGAAAACAAGTTTTCATATCGGCGCATATCGGTAAAATATACGGCGATACCGATATATCGGTATAAAAAAAAAAAAGTAGCTCTTGCATTTAAAAAGTTTGGCACACGTGGAGAAGCCAATCTCTGTCAGCTTGAATATACCTTCTTTTTATATTATAGATCTGCTTTGGGTGTCTGTTGGCTTTATATATTGTTTGCACAATAGTTTTGTTGTTATTCAATCATAAAATACATCAAAACTTAGGTGAATTAATGCATTTTAGCCAATTGTGACTTCACCTCGACAACTTTATGCAGTCAGAGTTATTGAATAATTTTTCAGATTACTCGATTAATCGTTGGAATTTTTTTTAGATTACTCGATTATCCAGTTAATCGATTGTGACTAATTAATTTTAGCTAATTTTGCTAATTATCGATGCGCTCTTTCCATTAAAATCTTTGCAATATTCACAATATTGCTTATTTTTATATCGTCAGCAAAATCATTGCAATTTTGTTGTGAATATTCTAGGGCTACCCCCTGATAGTTGACCAAACCTTAGTCGATGAGAAGAGTTTTGGTCGACCAAGTTTTGGTTGGTCGGTTGGTCGCAGAAAAAAACTCCACAGAAAAACGGCGAACACCGGTATTAGCGCTGGTTGGATGCTGGGTGGAACTATGGGGTAATTTTCATTAAGCAGGGTTAGGCCTACACAATTAAGCAAGACACCTTGATTTCAAACTTAGAACTATATTTTTTTTATTTATTTTAACTAAAAAAAAAAATAAAAAAAAGTGCAATTTAAAATATGTGGTGTTCAACTTTTTGAAAGATGGTTTTCCAACAGTTGTCAACATCTCATTGGCAAAAAACCTCATCTGTGCATTCTCTACCAGACGGGTATATTCATTTTGTTCCCTCCGGGAGATATACATCTGTGTGTATATATATATATACATATATATGTATCCCTACCTATACATATATATATATATATATCTCAATATCCAATTACATCAGCATCCCCTGGACTGAGGAATCAGTGAATATTCTTGCTTTAGTGATTTTGCATTGAAAATTAAATTTATTTAAAAAAAAAAAACTTAAATCAAATACATTTCTAAATTCAAATTGCACTCCAAATGAAATGAAAAAGCAATTAAAATAATGAAGTGATAAACGAATATATATATATATATATATATATATATATATATATATATATATATATATATATATATATATATATATATACCTTTCCATTTACCGTCAGGCAAGTGTCCGTCTAAACATGCAGGCGGAAAATTACTTACTCAAATGAAGATATAAAAACAATTATAAATGTCAAAATAATAATTATGATGATAATAATCACTGAAATATAAATCATGGTTCGAGGTGAATGTGTTTTTGTATTATTTTATGTTTTAATCACAGATGTATAGGCTGCAGATTTGTGGTCACAGTGAACTGCTCTGTGGAAATAAAGCGAACTGAACTCAAAGCACCTCCTGAGCTGAGATGTCTGAGGTCATTTGCAGCACTCATAGACCATACTGTTCTTGCAACAACAACAAAAAAATCAGAAGACAGAAACAAAGAGTGAGAACCTTTTAGATGCGCATTTTCCACGAGACTGCACGCCTCCATACAAACATACATGTGCATAGACGGCTTTTCTGTCATCTGTTCTTAATAATATAGTAAAGTGTTTCTTCATTGTCTGTGTGTCTACGGGCAAATTATTTGTAATATTAACTTGATAATTATAATAGCTTAATAATAATAATAATAATAATTTCATACATGGGAAAACAAGCCAAATATCATCTTGACATCGTCAAATGCATCAGGTATTGGCAATCACTCTGACCATCGTCGATCCCCGAGATCATCATCTGTCGGCACAACCCTAATGTGCATTTCTCTCTGTAAATTAACAAAATGTTCAGACAGTCTCCTGGCTGGTTTTTCTGACACATTCAGAATCATTACCGCTTTTGTCGGTGTCACTGCAGCTCGCTTTGTGTGTGCGCTTGTAAAATATATATTTTAAAGGCTCATTATTATAGTTTAGTATTTCTCTGTAATGTAGAACAGTGTTAGCAATGTTACTTATAACATTCTTTCTCAGCCCTGGAACTCAAACCATTTTCTGATGCCCCCCAAAATATATATATTTTAGTAATTAAATGAATATCATAAACGTGTGACTAGTCGACTAATGGCTTAAATTAACGCCTACTAGTCGACTAGGAAAATCTTTGAATATTCTAGGGCTTCCCCCAACCAATGTATAGCCCAGCCCTAGTGGGGATCTATGATACCTTAAAATGCTGCCTACGTTGGCAGCTCGCAAAGGTTTGGAACAGATCCATTGAATCAGAAAAATTCTTTATATTCGATTGAAGAATACTCCAGCCAAGTCATTCCACATGGAGCAGTTAACAGAACTATGTGCACTGCAGTGTGCTCAAGCTTCTAATTAGGATCACTTGGGCAATAAGAGGCCCTGTATCAACACTGACATTTTTAATATATCAGCGCACTGCAATTTAGTGGAATGATTAAGTTTGGTGACTGGCTCACTCATTCACATGCTTGCTTATTCAGACAGCAGTGAGACAGAATGTCACAAATGTCTCTGACGTCCTCATGCATTTTTATTCCATATACATTTCTCTTCCAAGCCATTTCAAATAAGCAGAGCTTTAAAGTTGCTCTCAAGTAATTACAGGTAGGTTATATTAATTAGACAAAGTTCTGACATTGACATTTAAGAGCTCCATTTGTTCCTGTGGTAATGGCACTTGAATGGATTACTCACATAGTTCTTTCAAACAGAACATATCCAGTCTTTATTTTTCTTTTTTACTTGGCTTAACTTTGTCAAATAGTGCGCCATCTACCACACAATACAATGCACATAGCAATACATACATTACCAGCCCAAAATTTGGACACACCTTTTATTAGCCTATTACTATTTTCCACAAGTCATCAAAACTTTGGAATAACATAGTTATTAGCAACTAGGAATGGGTCAACTAGGGATACTCAAGTACCTGAGTACTCTGAAGTGACAGCAATGATCGATCCTGAAAACGATGATTGATAATGAAAATTCATGACGTGACTTTTCACTGGATTCGAAATTCTGTGACAACTTCTCGACAACTAACGTGTCAAAGAGGGGCCTTATTTTTAATTTTGAGAATGATTACGTTGTGATTTTCAGCGGTACCTTGATTGTCAACAGAGACGTCCATAGCTACCGAACTGATAAACGTTGCTAGCTAGCGTTTGCTAGCATTTGTTCTACAGGTTTACGTTAATAAAAAGAAAGTTAAATCCACCTCTGTTTTGAATGTTTGTCTCTGCAAATGTTTGCTAAACAAGTTTTATTGTCATATAATGTAGAAACGTTGAGTCATTAATGTATATTATTTAATAAAAGTGAAGGTTTATCATTGACTGTAAATCTCCCTCTGTGCCGACACACGATGTCACACACCTGCATTTCTGCAAAATCAGAGCTGAAGATTTCCACATGAGTTGTAAGTTCAACATAAAGTTGCGTTCCATTGCAGTTTTCCCGTTACTCCGTCAGAGCAGAGCGTGACTTTCTGTCTGGGGCAAAGAAAGTGCTCCAAACTCTAGAGAAGCATGTGCACACACACAAGGCGAAATCTTTCTTTCAAACATCTAGATGGAGCACAGATGAATGTATCAGAATGCAGGTCTACAAAACTATTTTCAACTTAACACGGCATTTTAAAAATGCGATGGTTATGCCATCTTCAGTCACGCCAACCACGGTTTGCGGATACATGGTTCAGAAACAGTGGTGTGCTCTTACTAAGCTTATTACGGTAACCTGAAGGAAGAACAGACATGCACATTCTGGGCATTGTTTCATTGAATTGGGCAGCGAGTCTTCACAATGACAAAATATCATGCATTATATGCCCTCTTTTGTACTTATTGTAACAGACTACATTAGAACAGTAAAATTAAATTCCAAACATACTGTCAGAACCGCGAAGTTGCGGTTAGCGTGCACATTCAGTGTCACATTGAGTTGTAGTCCTTAAGCGGTGTGAGTTCGAATTCAGCTTGCGGCATTTTCCCAATACGACTCAACCCCCCCCCCCCTTCCATAATTTGGTCCTTTCTCTGTTTTTCTTAGAATAAAAAATTCTGAGGAAAAAAAAACTCTTTTTCAGATGTTCAATGTCAGTAGAAGTTAAGGAGCTGAATTTGATGCAGCCACACACTGAACAGTGTTTTACATTTACCCTTTGTGAAGTCTGTGAACACTTGACTTGAAATGTCACTTGAGGCTCATGTAGCCAGGGTGAGTGGCACAGACGTCAAATTGCAGACGTCACACACATATGCACACAGTTTTTCTAATGTCTTTCAGAGGCAAAAATGTATCAGCACACTGCACTCTTCCATAGAAATTGATTTAGTCTATTTCACAAAGCTGGTCCGCGCTCCACCCCAGTGCACCTTTCCGGTTCCTGGTTCTGTATCCATCTCATTGTTAACGATGGTATCTCAGACTTTGCATTAGCTCCTGAGGCACGGATTAAGATGCCGGATGGATTTTTCTCCGATTTTTATGATTCATTCTCCTTCTGCATAACTGCACCTGTAAGCCCCTCTATGTCAAATAGGAGAGGAGTTTCAAAGGTGCAATTCAAACAGCACTTTCATGGTATGTACTGAATTTGATAAAATACTTACCTCTTGACCATTGCTGATGTGGATTCTATAGATATGCAGGTGTGTAGTTTAAATACATTCAGGAACAAACTACACTCACAAAGTTTTAGCATGCAATTCATAATTCTCAGTGTTGCTGTAAGGGACACTATAACGGGCACCAGTGTAACTTGTCTCCTATTGGCAGTCTCTCTCAGGTCAACTACTTTCATGGTGGAGTAACAGTTGGCAGAGAAAATAATCTGAGAAAAGCAAACTGAGAAAGTACATCTTATAAACCTATTTATGACTCTGTCTAAATAATAACAACTCTTTAGGCTGCGGTCATAAAGAAAAACCCTTCAGCTTTGCCCACGGAGAAACTACCGACCGTTATCAGCAGTAATTTTTGTTCAAAATTCTGATTGGTTGAGCTGCTTTTGAAACCATTGTTAAAAGACTAATATGCACAGTTACTTGAAGTTAAGTTACTACAGTATGACTACAGTTAAATTATTATA
This sequence comes from Myxocyprinus asiaticus, assembly GCF_019703515.2. Classification (NCBI taxonomy): domain Eukaryota; kingdom Metazoa; phylum Chordata; class Actinopteri; order Cypriniformes; family Catostomidae; genus Myxocyprinus; species Myxocyprinus asiaticus. The sequence continues at coordinate 10,044,837 of NC_059366.1, forward strand.
AACTATATTACTTCTCAGAGGAATTGTTTTCTTAGGAATTATTTACATGTTATTAGAACTAGATTTAATCAGAGATTTAATAAATAATACATTTAATCAGCGCCGATTAATCAACAAAAATGCTGAAAGCGATCAACCTCTATCCACGTGCAGTGTAAAGATGGCTTAAGTGAAAATTCTGAAACTGGCATTTATCAGTGTGGTCGGCAGCGCTTCTATAAATCTGCCAAATATAAATCTTAATTTTTGTCACAAAAACGTGAACACTGTGACGCATATATCGGGAGTAGTCGATATTCATGGTCAGCCATACTGCATATATTTATAGTATGTATATAGTCAGTCTTCTCTTTGGTTAGAGGAGCTCCCCCCCAACCCTGAAGTGTGTGTATTTTGTTGTCTTATGGGACATTTGTGCTGTTTCGTTTTCGGGTTGGTGTGTACATGTCTCATTAATATTTTTTTTTTTGTTTTATTTTATTTTTTTAGTGAAGTGTGGCATTTTTGGTACAGTAAAGCACTGTTGTTAGAGTGCTTGGCAGAACGGATGAGAGCTATGTTAAAGTGCTCTGTATTGTTCAGGTGTGTGTGAAGAGCAAGATCAAAATTAATGAAGGGTATTACTCATTTAATCAAACCCCTTCAGTTTCATTAGCTGTCGTAGACCTGAGAACTGAGACACACACACACGCGCACACACACACATACATACACATTCACAGAGAAATACTGTGTCTAAATAAGAGTTAGACTAAAGACTGTACTGTATAATGGCTCCTGTATAATTTGCTTGACTAACAGCTGGATATCTGACACCTGCAAAAGCGTACCATGGTTTAACCATGTTTTTTGGACATGTAAATACTAGGGCTGTTGATTTATCACTTTAATTTAGTGTGATTTTATTATATTAAAAAAAATTCATAAATAGCATAATCATGCCTCCTGACCCGTATGTACATTCCGTAATAATAAAAGTATGTATTTTCCTACCATTTGAGCAATTCATGCTTGAAGTACATCTATATTTATAAGCCTCTTCAGTAGGGGTCAGTCGGTGCACCTCAACGATCCTCAAAAGTAGCACAGCCACATAATGAGAGGTGGTCACACGGGACTCACTGGGTGAAGAATAGAACAGAATACAGGGATCTCGAGATGCGGTTTTCAAAGTTTCCACTACATTTAGCTTGACACAGCATCCTAAAAACACAGTGTTTATGACACTGAAATCCAGTGAGATGCTCAAAGCATCTGTCTGAGACACGCACATGTTCTTAGACATTTAAAAATAACACAGATGGAAACGCAAGAACAGGGTAGGGTTGCACCAGCTGTGCTTAAGGTCTCATGTAATTTGGGACGTAAAGTTCACACTAAGAGCTTAGTAACTACTAATTAGTTTGTAACTAAGTCAGTGCTTAATTTGGTTGCACCACCTGTTTTTAAGGCAAGACTTAACTAGTAGGTCGTAAGCTCTCCGTAAAGTAATGCGTAGTCGCATAATATGACGTTTACCTGTATGATCCAATAAACAGCCTTCAAATTTGACACAGAAATGTTAAAAAGCAGTGCATTTTAGTGTTATCTTGTTACAGTTGATGTTCAAACCTTGTTTGTTCACGTAACTGTCAGCTGTAATAAATTATATCCCCATTGAAATACAATACGTAATAAAAGTAGATTTGATAAATAGTATATTTGCCCTGTGTAAATAACAATATATAGGAACTGTATCTAAAATAAGGGGTGATAAATAAATATTAATACAACATGCTGGAAAAATAGACATTTATTCATTTTAATATCCTATATATATATTTTGAATGTGTTGAAACTTGACACCGGGTGACGCACCCTAAAAACTGCACCGTTAGATCGGTTTCATGCTGAAGAACCGCTTAAAAGTAAGTTTTTTTTTTTTTTTTTTCTCTCATAAATGTAAACGAGTGTAGATGTCAACTTCATACCGTATGTCAAAAGGATTCATGCCTGTCACGCAAAACATGAGCTCATTGATGTTAAAAAATATCAGTCTGCTTTTTTATTCCATCCGTTACTCCTTGTCGGAGTCTTCAATAAATATATAGTTTATACGTGGGGTTACGTCCTACCTAAGTTTAATGGTGCAATGCTTAAATATTTAGTAGTGCGTAAATTGTGACTTAGTGCCCATTTACGACACAACTAGGCTAAGTTGTAACTTGCGTATAGCTGGTGCAACCGGTCCCTGGAGACTGTGAGAACAGCACAGAATTTACGAATGGCATGTGTGGCGGGGTGAGCAAGAGACATACACTGTGTGTGTGACGTCAGGCCTTGGAGTGGCATTTATTGAAAATAATAATAAACAGAAAATAAACATGCTGTCACTCCTGGCAACATATATAACTCTCTCTGGGGTTTGGAAGGACGCCAGTGGGGACGCCAGTGTGTGCACAAGGAGATAGAAGCCAGCTTCACGAGGTGAGGGCTCTCTGCGTTTTAATGGCAGCATTGATGAGGCTCCACTCAAATCAGGTGTACCTTATCATCCACTGCCCATACAAGTCTCATTAAGTTGCACCTCTCTTTCCTGCCTACTCCCATTGTGAGCCTTGCTGAAGAGCGATGATGACGAGAGGGTAGGGCGGGTCATTCCGCCACAAATGTCATGTTGGCTAATTTATTTGATGTACATTTGAATCGATTGACAGCACTAGCAAATACCATTAATCAGTGACATCTCATATGTTATGACATATTTAATTATATTAATTAGGAATAATAGATGGAATTTGTACACCATTCTCCATAGCTGGAATGGGAAACAATTATAAAATATTTATATAATAATTCTAAGTACAATTATACTAGAACATACATGGGTCAGTCCATCTGAAGTGGTCCAATAATTGTAAAGTTGGTTGCTTGACCATTTGATATGTTCCTAATTTTTTTTTTTGTGATTACCTCTATGTATTGGTATTGCAAAACAACCAGTTTTTTATTTTTATTTTACTTTGTAAAGTAAAACCTCGGCGGCCATCTTTGTTTCATGGTGCACGACCAGTTTTGGTTATTCAGATGTTTATCGAAACCTCAATATCTCAGCTCAGGATAGTCCTAGCTCTTTGGAGCAAAAATTTATCTCTAGAGCTCTAGTGTACAAGGTATATGTACATATATAAACATTTTGCCCATTCTTGAAAGTTCCATTTTTAGGGTCAATTTATAATGAGAAGGGCCTGAGTCTCAGTCCTAAATTTTTTTTAGGGGTACCTAGGTAAGTATAGTGTGCATGCAGTACATTTCAGGTTTGAGACTTCTCTCTTTTTTTTATGGGGGCGAGAGAATGCAATTTTTAAAAATTCCCCTCACTTTCGGGTTCATTATCTCTGGTGGGGGACCAGATAGGAACCTGAAATTTTCCCATTTCATAAGTCCTCTATGGCAGCATTCTGCTGTGAAAATGTTGAGTTTGAGATTCCACTGGTTACAGAGCTGTAAAATTATACTTATATTACATCTGTTCTTTTCTCAAAATGCATGAATAAAGTAGGCCTTTCCCCAGATTTCTACTAGCTCTTGCTCTGTAACCAGTGGAATCTCAAACTCAAAATTTTAATTATTCATTATTATACCTTGTAATGTGCTCTAGAGATCAGTTTTTGTTCCAAGGAGCTAGGACCACCCTGAGCTGAGATATTGAGGTTTCCGTAAACATCTGTAAAACCAAAATTTGTCATGCGCCATGACACAAAGATGGCCGGGTTCTTTGTAATGATTGTTTCTAAAAATAGGCTTTTTTGTGTTTTATGCATGAAATTATTTATTATTTTGATTCTGGGGTGAAACATGACCTGGACATTTCTTAATGAGATTCACCCTATAATGGCAATCATGATAATATCATCACTGTAGGAAAAACTCTTTTTGTCAAGGGAGAGATATTTTAATAGTAAAAATGCAGGACTAATCCATATTGAAGCAGCTGAATTGCAAAGGAAATATACAGTAACTTAACATGTTACAGGTGCTAAGCTACCCTAAGAAAACAAAACACAACAAAGAAATGCCCCCAAATTTTCTGCGCTCAATCTTGAGTCTACTCATAAATTTGCATGCATATAGCCTTGCTTAATAAAGAAGAGTGCGGAAAAACATCTTCCACATGAAGTCGGTGACAACAACGGTTTTCGTTGTCAGACTTTCATTTACCTTTAAAAAGAAAATCGGGGATAATGCAGACTCCTTATTCCGGGCTTGATTTATTTTATTAGAATATATGATAATGCCAAGGTCAAGTGCTGCTAATGTGCCAGTTTCCCCTGGCTAAGACCTCACTTGAATAAAGGTAAGAAGTTGTGTCTCTGAGTGGCAGGTAGGTTCTGCTTTAATATAGTCGGCTATAATATTTGCTGTTCAAGGGCTCAGCAGTGGTCTTAATATCTCAATGCAGTGCATCCGGAAAGTATTCACAGCGCTTCACTTTTTCCACATTTTGTTATGTTACAGCCTTATTCCAAAATGGATTAAATTCATTATTTTCCTCAAAATTCTACAAACAATACCCCATAATAACAACGTGAAAGAAGTTTGTTTGAAATCTTTGCAAATGTATTAAAAATAAAAAACGAAAAAAAAATCACATGTACATAAGTATTCACAGCCTTTGCCAAGACACTCAAAATTGAGCTCAAGTGCATCCTGTTTCCACTGATCATCCTTGAGATGTTTCTACAACTTGATTGGAGTCTACCTGTGGTAAATTCAGTTGATTGGACATGTTTTGGAAAGGCACACACCTGTCTATATAAGGTCCCACAGTTAACAGTGCATGTCAGAGCACAAACCAAGCCATGAAGTCCAAGGAATTGTCTGTAGACCTCCGAGACAGGATTGTATCGAGGCACAGATCTGGGGAAGGGTACAGAAAAATTTCTGTAGCATTGAAGGTCCCAATGAGCACAGTGGCCTCCATCATCCATAAATGGAAGAAGTTTGGAACCACCAGGACTCTTCCTAGAGCTGGCCGCCTGGCCAAACTGAGCGATCGGGGGAGAAGGGCCTTAGTCAGGGAGGTGACCAAGAACCCGATGGTCACTCTGACAGAGCTCCAGCATTTCTCTGTTGAGAGAGGAGAACCTTCCAGAAGAACAACCATCACTGCAGCACTCCACCAATCAGGCCTGTGTGGTAGAGTGGCCAGACGGAAGCCGCCACTCAGTAAAAGGCACATGACAGCCCGCCTGGAGTTTGCCAAAAGGCACCTGAAGGACTCTCAGACCATGAGAAACAAAATTCTCTGGTCTGATGAAACAAAGATTGAACTCTTTGGCCTGAATGGCAAGCGTCATGTCTGGAGGAAACCAGGCACCGCTCATCACCTGGCCAATACCATCCCTACAGTGAAGCATGGTGGTGGCAGCATCATGCTGTGGGGATGTTTTTCAGCGGCAGGAACTGGGAGACTAGTCAGGATCGAGGGAAAGATGAATGCAGCAATGTACAGAGACATCCTTGATGAAAACCTGCTCCAGAGCGCTCTGCACCTCAGACTGGGGCGAAGGTTCATCTTCCAACAGGACAACGACCCTAAGCTCACAACCAAGATAACAAAGGAGTGGCTACGGGACAACTCTGTGAATGTCCTTGAGTGGCCCAGCCAGAGCCCAGACTTGAACCCGATTGAACATCTCTGGAGAGATCTGAAAATGGCTGTGCACCGACGCTCCCCATTCAACCTGATGGAGCTTGAGAGGTCCTGCAAAGAAGAATGGGAGAAACTGCCCAAAAATAGGTGTGCCAAGCTTGTAGCATCATACTCAAAAAGACTTGAGGCTGTAATTGGTGCCAAAGGTGCTTCAAAGCAAAGGCTGTGAATACTTATGTACATGTGATTTATTTTTTTTATTTTTTTCGTTTTTTATTTTTAATAAATTTGCAAATATTTCAAGCAAACTTCTTTCATGTTGTCATTATGGGGTATTGTTTGTAGAATTTGGAGGAAAATAATGAATTTAATCCATTTTGGAATAAGGCCGTAACATAACAAAATGTGGAAAAAGTGAAGCGCTGTGAATACTTTCCGGATGCACTGTAGATGCAGGTAGGTTTTAGGTAATGGATAAACAACATTTTGTTCTTGGTAAGTATGTAATAATTTAGATGCTTTTATCCAAAGTAACTTGCAACGTGTCCAAACTAGACACTAGAGTGTTTCTTCAACTTTAGGCACTTGTTTTGGAAACTTCTAGAAAGTAAACTCTTGTTAAAACGTCACTTCCTGCACATCTTAAATTCTGTGTTGTGTTGCAATACAGTTCCGTGCTGGAAATGATTTTGATGATTGGAAATGAAATGAAATTTTAAACGGTTTTGAAATAAAACGGCCAACTCTGCTAACATTTTATGTATCGCAAATACACACGATTAAATAATATTTTCACACTTTTTGCATAATTTGGCTAAGTGCAGCTTGATTGGAAACTTCATAATTGATATTTAACTTGAATTTTCTTTTTCTTCAAACATCACTTGTCTCATATTTCATCTTAAGCATGCTCTTCACTGACACTTTTGTCAACCTTGTTAACAAGTACAATTACTTTTGGGGGAAAAAAAATTGGGCAGAATTGTTTGATGTGGTGTAGATGACGCCAAAATGTGGGACAGTCTTAATTCTTGGAAAATTAATATCATTTTCACACAATTAATATTTAAATGGTTTATTTCAGTCTTTGTTTAGATTTGTAACATTTTAAACACAATAATGAGTGTTTTTATAATGGCTTTTCATAGTTTAATATTGAACAAGGCTAGAAACAGTGAAGTCTGTACATAAAAGGTTTTTGAAAAGTACTATAAATAAGTGATGAAGGCATGGTCCAAAGTTTCCAAGTCAGTGATCAAAAAAGTTGAAATCTTATTGTTTTAATAAAAATCAACCCCTGGGAAATGAAAGTGCCCAAAGTGGAAGAAACTTCCAGTTACACCCCTTGCATCAACTGAATGTGGCAACATTGGGATCTTCCAGTTCAGACGACTTTGTTGATTATAATGGGAGTGGTGTAGTTTTGTACAGTCTAGTTTAGTTTTGTATCTTTAGTCGTGGATTTGAGTTGTTGTTCTGAAAATTTTACATGGTGAGGATGTTACCCCTTTGGTGGAATTGCACTGAACAGGGCCTCATTGGGCACCAGCATTGGCACCCCGTTGGTGGAAAAGGGCTAACTGATGTAGCCTTTTAGTATAGATAATGCACACTCTGCCCAGTAGGCTAAAAGCATGTTTCACTTTTTTTTCTTTTCTGTGCGTAAGTGAAAGCCCACACCACCATGTTCTCTAAGTACTGAGTGTATCCTGTAAACAAAAGCTCTGCTAATGCTGGCTCCACAAGGTGTAATTTGATCCCACTTACCAACTTCCAGTACTCATATGGTTATTGCTAAAAGTTTCATCTTTCTTTGAGTTTTTCTTCAGTTGCATTATGTAATATGAGCATAAACTTTGGTCATTGAGGGCAAATAAAACTGTCTTTGAACAGAATGAAGGGTGAGTACAGTTAAGGTGGAGCTCTTTCTGGTAGTTTGTCATTAGCGTTATTTTAAATTTAAATATGATGCTAAATAGCTTAGCCCCTCACACAAAACCGTTTTAAATAGCTAAATATATCCACTTGACTTAATTGACCCACTTGTGTTCACCCTAATGTCTTATTTTTCCTCAGTATTTGTATAGGATATTGGTATAGATTTTTGGGCTGCAACAACTAATCGATAAAAATGTTAACGGAAGTAGTAAATTTTGTCGATAATTGTACTTTTTTTTTTTTTTTCATCCTGTCAATGGAAGAAATAATCGACAGATTATTCTTTACATTAATTGATGATCAAATAATTATTTTCAGCCCTACTTTTTGAGGCTTTCATGATCACACTCAGTATTTTATGGGGAGTGATGCTACAGCACTTTGCAAATGATTGTTTTTGATTCAGTTTGATGGTCTTCTAGCAGGAAATTGGATGTTTTTTCTGTTTTGGGAAAACGAACAATTGCAAGAGCTAGACATGTGGTGTCTAACTTATTTTCCTTCTCAAAATCCTATTAAACAATTCGTTTTTTTTTGTCAAGAGACTGAATTATGAGACTGGAGCTCAATCATATGAAAAACACAAAGAAAATAATTGTATTTGACTGTAAATGCATAACATACTTTTCAAAATGCTTTTGTGAGCTGGAAACTGCATTACATTTTTTGTTTTAATTTCCTCCACAAACTAAATTAATCAGACAGCCCTTACAAAAAATCGAAACTAGCTGCAAATTTGCAGAAAATGTGCCGCTTGGTATTTTCACATGCAAACAAGCTTTTGATTTGCCACAAATGTTTGCCAGAAGTTTGCAGCTCTTCACCGGTAGTGGTGAACCTCTGGCAAACCTTTGGCAACAGTGGACAATTTGCTGCAAGTTTGCCACAAAGCTCATTTGCATGTGAAATTTATCACTGGCAAATTTACGGCAAATTTGCCATGAACTCTCGATTTTTGTAGGGGAGAAGAAATTAAATACACCTGTCACTGTGCCAGTAGTTTCCATGGTAATCGATTGCACCAGTATGTATTTGTCGTTAAGGCTAATTTTCCATTTCCTAAGATCATTACAGATACAGTATAAGCTAACATTTTTTAGTATTGCAGTAACAGTTTCTAATTTAGTTGATTACAGTTTAGTGACTCTAATGACAAAAAAACAAACAAAAAACATTTAAGTAATGTGAAATGGCTAAAAATTGTCAGTAAGCCACAAATATATAAGCTTTAGTTTCACCACTGAGGGCTGTCAATAGAACATCCTCTCAGTTGTACTGAACTGCATTTTGTTACGCTGTCATCCCTTGAAATGAATGTCCCTGTGGCGGAACAATGGTAAAATGATGGTATCATATGGTAATACAATAGCACATGTCCAGAAAAGCATGATATTATCATAGACATGATACTGGTATTACTATAGTATCACTGTGGGCTGTATGATTTGGTTAGAAAGTAATATTGCATTTCTTTTGTGTCAGATATTGCGATTTGAATGTGAGACAGTAAAAATGTAAAATCTAATATTGATGCTGCTTGGATATCAAAGCTAAGCGGGTATTTACACTTGGCCACATCAATGTGTCTACGGCAAACAGATATAAATCCGATCTTCAGTGTTGCACTATATACAAATAAAACAGTTAATTTTTGTGATTATGCTAATGCAGGGCTGTCATATTCAAAAGGAAGACCTTTCAGCTTCCACGTATAGTTGACAGTCGCTTCTCATTCAAAATCTGGTAAAATACTGTCAACTCCTCCTCTATCCAAAAAAACATTGCAATATCCTGGTGCACTTGCATAACATTAGATTTGGATAGTAACATTTAGCAGTCAAAAATGTTGTAATTCCATAAATGTAAAAGAAAGTGAACCCTGGACAGCTTTGCATTCACACATTATAAGCAAACCACACCATTGACTCAAACACCGTAAGTTTAATAATCACACAATGAAATGTTGCAATTTCAGTTCCGATTAAACAAATGTTGCAGCCCTAATACCATGCTAAGTTTACTTGTAGAAATCAAAACATTGCAACATTCGCATTGTACTAAGGAGAGACGGATGCCTTTTATTAAGAATTGTTTTCAAGGCTACAGGAGTAAACAGGTATTAATAGGTAAGTTGAGGTTATAGAGAGCAATGTTGAAAATGTCAAGTTGATTTCTCATCAGTCCGTCCACATTTGGCTGATGCGCTTCGGAGACAGCTGCCTGTGGGCAGTCCAGCGAGAGGGACCTTAGGATCAAACGTCTTCTACACATTGAGCTGACAGCTTCCAGACCCGACCACTGACTCAACTCAGTCAGTCACATACACGACAGATTCTTCTGTGACTCAGCCAGTCCTTTCCTCTTCTGCTCTCTCTGTGTGTGTGTGTGTGTGTGTGTGTGTGTGTGTGTGTTGGGAGAGCTCTGACCCTAAGCACATGTGACCAGTGCAGTGTTAGCCAGCATCTGAGGAGCAACAGACTGATGGAATTACATGGTGATCAACAGAGCATGATTTTGGCCTTTGTGGGGGAAGCTACTTCCGTGTGGACAATGCTCACAGAAGAACTTAAGAAAACTGCATTACTGTTGTTTCTCGATTAGGTTATAAATCTTGATTTTTTTTTTACTCATGCTATGAGAAGTCTCGGCCCTGTGGATCCAAGCACAGTCCATTCAATAAATGTCTGGCAAGCACCATCAGAAGTTCCAATCTGTTTGTCTGGCTTCTACGCAATTTCCTGCAGTAGGGGTGCACAAGTCCGTTTGGAAACAAAGTTGTGTTTACAAGGTAACCGGTTGATGCAATGAGCGCTATTTAGGAAGAACTAATTACTGGATTTGCCAACGTTTGCCAGGTTAGTCGCATCCAATCTTTGAAAGATGATATGTTTAAGGTGCTTGGTAGCAAGCAACTAAACTAAAAGTCCACAAATAGAATTGTGTGTGCCACTTTGTTTTCGGACTTGTGTCTGTGAAATAATCAGTACTTATTACTTTTTGACAGATACATTTTTTTGAAAAATTCTACTCACTTTTCTGCTCATTTCTGTGTTTTCTGTATCGGCTAGGCCTGTCACAATTATTAAATAATCATCTGATTGTGACTATTTGATTTAACTGCTATTATTTGAGATAACTGTGATTATTGTGCATTTCAAATTCCAATAACATTTTACTATCCGAATCAGGAAATTTAAACACAGTAGAAATGCCATTAATGGCGTGTTTTATGTCTCATTTTACGGTGTTATTGCATTATGTAAGGACTCTAAATGAACTCGGAGGGTCTTACTAGCCCGCATCGCGGACCGAGCTCAGGGCAGCTCCTGAAGAGCACGTGAAGATTAACCGCTTCTGACGCGCTCTGATACACGTGCCGTTTGCAGAGGTATGCAGCAAACACCAGCTAAAATATAAGTGAGGATTTTGATAGTGAACTGAAAGCGCTCTGGTTTCAATTTAATTTAGCGATCGTGTAACAGCAAATGTTCTTGGTCGTTATGGGTTCATACTTTAGAATTAAATGTTAATGAAATTTAGGGTTCTATTTTAAACCTTTCGCTCGTGAGTGTCTCCTGTCCTGATGGATCCCCAAGCGTAAATCCTTTAATCCGCGCTGTAGTTAAAACAAATTTACTGTAGCAGATTATATATTATCAAACATGTAACGTGGTTTTTAGATGTTTATAATGATTGATTATGATAGATAAGATGCGATCGTGAACACTTTTATGCATGCCATCATATTGTTTACATTGCAATGCAGCATGGGATTCTGAGTTCGTCATAGAAGCATACAAGGAGGAGCATAGAAGGTTCTAAAAACCTTGCCCTTCCACTTTCCCACCACCAGAAGTGGTGAGAATGAGTGACTTATGGAATGGGAGAAGGCTCAATTCTTTGTTTGACATCAGAAAACAGTTTAATAGCTGTTATGGTATTATAGGCAGCGGTAACAGCTTTATAGTTTCCATTTGTGATTATTTTAATGTTTTTAACATAACTAAAGATATTGTGATTATTTACAATAATTACTTTTTGAGCAGCTGATTCATTATGACAACTGCTTCAGTACCTCTCTGCTGGTAAACAGCAGCATGAATGCAGAACGCACCGGTTTGATAGTACGCCTCTGAGCCCAACCTAGTGTTATCACACTGGTTTGATTGTACGTGCGAAAGGGTTAAGAGCCCTAGTGCTAAACGCATCACCATGCTTTAATTTATTAGCACAAAGTCAATGGCCATGGCCATGAAGTTTTGGTATCTAGGCGCAAGTGGGTTTTGCCAAATTGTGCGTGAATAGTCCTAATGGGCTGGGTCAAGTGCAATTTAATTCAGAGTTTCTTCTCCGGTTATCACATCATCTACATCCTATTATGTAATCTATTCCCTGTCAAGCACCAGTGATATAAACAAAGACAGCACATTCATAGTATTGTCATATTTATACATTATAGAGAATGTAAATATTATGAATAATTTTCATCTACTGACACACAAATCATGGCTTGTAGCCTATAAACTGTGATTGTATCGGCACACACTTCACATCTACCGGTCGATTTTGAAAAATGTTATTTATTGAAAAGAAAAAAATTTAACCAGGAATATTTCTAAATTCAAATTACACTTCAAACGAAATGAAAATATAATCAGAATAACAGTGGTCAAAAAAACCTACCAAATCCAAACATTTTACCCTCTCCAACTTCTTCCACCGGCCCCTTCTGCAGTGACTTAAAAATCACTTGACAACAACAGATGGACAAATACCAATACAAATTATATCATGAATACAATTGTAAATGTAAACATAATAATAATTTAAAAATACCATGACTTATAGATAGTTTAACACAAATCTGCCACTATATTTTCAGAGTTTAAACATGAACTTTACCTGCTGTGGGATCTCCAAACTGCAAATGTAGGAACTAAGTTTAAACTTTGCGCTGAAAACATATGTGGATGTGAAATATCTTATCGGAATGACCTAATTCTCAGGAAAATAGCAAACTGCACTTTGCGCCACTTCATTAACACAACCACAGTTTGTGGTCATACACCCACAGATAGCGCAAACGCTCCCACCCACGGCCACTTGCATTTTACGCTGGCACGAAAATTGAGCTTCGATTTAGCACTCTCATGAAAATTAGATTAGACATAGAACGGTTGTTGCGCATAGTGCTGCTATTTGCGCACTTACAAGAAAAGAGCCCTTAGTGACAGAGGAGACGTTTAGTGTATCTCTGTGGAGATGATAGAATGAAGAAACGTATAGTATAGGGCTGCGTATTGATACGGATTTCCACAAGCTTTTGATTCTGATTTCAATTCGATATCAGTTCATATGGGTATATTTTAGTTACAATGTCCCTTATGCTTTCATATGAAATAAATTATTTTCCAGCTAATGCTGTTAAAAATACATGGGATCTTCTAACTAGGTACATTACGAAAATATACAGTAAATTTTACTAATTATATTTTATAATAAAAAAAAATTATATTTCATTTATTATTATTATTATTATTATTATTTTTTTTATTTTTTTTACATTTATTGTTCATTTTCATAATTTGTACTATTTACGCGTTTTTTGTTGAACATATGGTAAAACCGTTTTAGCATGCATTGGCATTTTTCTACTTGTTTTTTTTTTTTTTCACAATACAGGGCTCCAGACTAAAAAAAAATGACTTACAAGCCATTGGCTCAACTGAATCATTAAGGAGCCAAATGGCTGTTTTTAGTCGCCAAATCATATAATTGTTCAATTTAGATTGTTGTTCAGAAACAAGATAGAAAGCAGAAGAAAAGGAAGCTGATAACCCATTAAAGGTGGAGTAAGTCATTTTAATCCAATGCACTTTTTGTCAATTTCCGTGAACCTCTTCACGGTTCGCTAGCTGTCCATTCTGTTTGTGAGCTGGAAAAAAAATCCTGTGTTTGTACACAGCCCTGGCTCTGTAAATGGGAAAAGAAACAAAGTGGATTGGACCGATCCACACAACACTATTCCAGTGTGCATGAATTTGGAAGGCGGAACTTCTGAAGAAGCACTGAAGGTAGAGGGGTGTTTTTTTGGCTGTTGAGTTCAAATATCTTTCTCAGGTTTAATAAACAGTAGATATAGTTGAGAAGATATGTAAGTTTGCATATCCCTTTTCCTTTTAACGGCATTTAAAAGCTGATCTAGTTGGCTACGTTCGTGTTGGTCAGACGGACACTTCCTGTCTAAGTAAAAATGAGTTCAGGCTCAACTTGTGCAGTTGTTGGCTGTCATAACAACCTGAAGTAGGTAATGATATCAATGTAATTAACCTGGGGCCATCGCTTCACAGCGTCTACCCACTCGGGTGAAGCACTGTCAAAAGACAGTCATCACAGCTCACTGTACTGTCGGCACTATGGAGCCACATGTTTTTAATTTGGCAATTTTTACAAGTTTAATGCATTAAATATCCCATTCTCCACTAAAAACATACACTGATGCAAATCTTATTCTTTCTGTTTTTCTATCTGACTGTTGGGCCTGTAAAACCTGAAATTGTTTAAACTGTCAGATCAGGCTCTTTCACGCCTTCTCGTCTTGACAAACCTATCTAGTTTTATTCTTGCAAGCCAGAAATTTCCTAGTTGATTACTTTGCACAATACATCACTTTTGCTCATTACATCATATCATTACTGCCGATTTGATTTGTCTAAGGTTCACGTGTCGGCTCCACTTGATTACACCGAGATTGCAGGCTTGGGCAAGTGAGATTGCTGGCTCATTTGTTGGAAAGGGTTTAAGAGGTAAAAACGCAGACTCCTACATCAGCAAAAGGCAGCTGACACAAAAGGAAAGTTGAAAGATGAAAGAGATGTAGCCTTGTCACCGTAATGAGGATGATTTTATTCTGATTTTGGTCCATGCCTGAAATGTTCTGGGTGTCACACTTTATGCTTGAATCCTCATGCCCACGGTCATCTGAATAGTTAGAAACCACATTAAATCACAACTAAGCCATTCAGTTTCTGTATGAGCTTTTGTAATGCAAAAGGAAATGGTGGTGATGATGCAGGATAGCGATGCAGATGTGTGACACAATCAAAATGCATCCACCTCACAATTGCTCACTATAGGTCAACTGATTGTGGATTTTGCCGATACGGTAACTAAGGTGGTTGAAGAGGCTGATAACCGATTTATCAGCCAATAGTTTTTAACAAGTCTTTCCTTACTATGACAGGCACAGACATTGAGGCTACAAGAGTCCAAAAAGAATACGATACCAGCAGTTTATTGTGCAACCAAAATCCCAATAATAACCAGAAAATAAAGTTTTGGTGCATAACATGGGACTTTTAACTACAAACAAGCCTGCAATACACTTACTTATTTTGAAATGATGGAGAGTTGGCTCCGTTACCATCCTTTGTATTTAAGTATTTAACAAATTAAGCTTTTTATAGCCTACATTCGCTAGATTAAAACTATTGGCATAGATTTTTGCCAATAACCGAAAGTTCCAAAAAGCAACTATCGGCACCGATTAATCGGTAGAACCGATATATCGGTCTGCCTCTATTGCACACATATTTAAACACATCTCTAGCAAGTTTTTCAAAGCTTGTCTCATCCACAGCTGCACAGTACATTGTTTACACATGCAGTGCTTTGGTTTTTGTGCATTTTGGACTCCTGAGTAAGGAAATGTATTCCCATTGGATTGTAAGTATCATTCTCTAATACTACCAGAGAAGTTTTTGTCTTGTTACATCCTGCTGGGCAGCGGACCTCAATACACAATGGCAAGTTTTACGCCTTAATCTGATTCCAATGTTTTCATGCTTTATGAAGCTAGTCAAAAACCAGACACCATTTACCGATCCGCAAGCCAGCCCAGCATGGATGTCTGGTCTTTAAGTGAAGTATGGGAAGACTTTTAAAAGGGTCTTTTGAGCAAACTGCTCAGAGAGATTCCTCAGCCTGTACTGAATCATGGGTGGCTGAATTTAAATCTTGAACGTTACGGGTCTTCATTGACATCAATCAGTTAAGCTGGGCCTGGGAAATCCGCTGTCATCTTTAAAACGTTAATTTGTGACGTCTGCTTGTGTTGCTCCTTATCTTGTTTTCCAAAGAAAGCATACAGGAAAATAGGCTAACAGTCTTGCTTTGCTAAAGCAGCCAAGTAATTGTTTTATTGCTCTTGCAGTATTTCTTTATTGTGGTTCAGCAGCTTCTCAGCTCTAAATGGAGTAAATGATATAGTGTGTGTGTGTGTGTGTGTTTTCTAAAATTGCAATACATTTCTTTAGGAGTAAAACTTTTTTAATGAGTGCACCTTTAATCAAATTTAAATCACAATATGTCCCAGTGTGATGTCCAAAATAAAAGCTCTATTTAGCTGGACGCATGAAATTACAGACATTATGACAGAAATATACTACCGCTGTGTAGAAAAAAATATATATATATATTCAATGTTGTACCAATAATAATAGAAATAATTTAAATGGTGTTATTTATTATTTTTATTATTATTATTATTTTTATTATCATTATTAGGAACACCCTTGATAAATAAAAAATGGAATCCAGAAAAAAACAAAAAACAAATACAGAATTTGGTAAAAAAAAATAAAACTACCAATAAGTGTCCTCTACAGTGAGAAACCGAGAACCAATTTTTTAAAAACGGAATTGAGTTTCATTTGTTGTTGTAATTTGTTTTATTTTATGAAAATTAGTGTGTATATATATATATGAAAAATATATATGTGTGAAAAAGTGTTTGCCCCCTTCCTGATTTCTTATTTTTTTGCATGTTTGTCACACTTAAATGTTTCAGATCATCAAACAAGTTTAAATATTAGTCAAAGATAACACAAGTAAACACAAAACGCAGTTTTTAAATGAAGGTTGTTATTATTAAGGGAAAACAAAATCCAAACCTACATGGCCCTGTGTGAAAAAGTGATTGCCCCCTAAACCTAATAACTGGTTGGGCCACCCTTAGCAGCAACAACTGCAATCAAGCATTTGCGATAACTTGCAATGAGTCTTTTACAGTGCTGTGGAGGAATTTTGGCCCACTCATCTTTGCAGAATTGTTGTAATTCAGCCACATTGGAGGGTTTTCGAGCATGAACTGCCTTTTTAAGGTCATGCCACAGCATCTCAATAGGATTCAGGTCAGGACTTTGACTAGGCCACTCCAAAGTCTTCATTTTGTTTTTCTTCAGCCATTCAGAGGTGGACTTGCTGGTGTGTTTTGGATCATTGTCCTGCTGCAGAACCCAAGTTCGCTTCAGCTTGAGGTCACGAACAGATGGCCGGACATTCTCCTTCAGGATTTTTTGGTAGACAGCAGAATTCATGGTTCCATTTATCACAGCAAGTCTTCCAGGTCCTGAAGCAGCAAAACAGCCCCAGACCATCACACTACCACCACCATATTTTACTGTTGGTATGATGTTCTTTTTCTGAAATGCGGTGTTACTTTTACGCCAGATGTAATGGGACACACACCTTCCAAAAAGTTCAACTTTTGTCTCGTCAGTCCACAGAGTATTTTCCCAAAAGTCTTGGGGATCATCAAGATGTTTTCTGGCAAAAATGAGACGAGCCTTAATGTTCTTTTTGCTCAGCAGTGGTTTTCGTCTTGGAACTCTGCCATGCAGGCCATTTTTGCCCAGTCTCTTTCTTATGGTGGAGTCATGAACACTGACCTTAACTGAGGCAAGTGAGGCCTGCAGTTCTTTGGATGTTGTTGTGGGGTCTTTTGTGACCTCTTGGATGAGTCGTCGCTGCGCTCTTGGGGTAATTTTGGTCGGCCGGCCACTCCTGGGAAGGTTCACCACTGTTCCATGTTTTCGCCATTTGTGGATAATGGCTCTCACTGTGGTTCTCTGGAGTCCCAAAGCTTTAGAAATGGCTTTATAACCTTTTCCAGACTGATAGATCTCAATTACTTACTTTCTCATTTGTTCCTGAATTTCTTTGGATCTCAGCATGATGTCTAGCTTTTGAAGATCTTTTGGTCTACTTCACTTTGTCAGGCAGGTCCTATTTAAGTGATTTCTTGATTGAGAACAGGTGTGGCAGTAATCAGGCCTGGGTGTGGCTAGAGAAATTGAACTCAGGTGTTATAAACCACAGTTAAGTTATGTTTTAACAGGTGGGGCAAACACTTTTTCACACAGGGCCATGTAGGTTTGGATTTTGTTTTCCCTTAATAATAACAACCTTCAATTAAAAACTGCATTTTGTGTTTACTTGTGTTATCTTTGACTAATATTTAAACTTGTTTGATGATCTGAAACATTTAAGTGTGACAAACATGCAAAAAAATAAGAAATCAGGAAGGGGGCAAACACTTTTTCACACCACTGTATGTATATATATATATATGTGTGTATATATATATATATATATTAATTAAAAAGTCTGGGTTAATGCCTTTTGCAAGAATCTGTTCTGTTAAAATATGACATCATCTCATCATTTGGTTACAGATAGCTGAGGATAGTAAATCCAACAAGTATTGCATTACTTATTTCCAAATATTTCTTCCTCAAAAGTACTAAAAGAATCGTTAATGCAACCGTTAAGTAACCAGAATTGAGGAATCGGAATTAAAATCAGAATGGTTTGATTCCTTATGATTCCCATCCCTAGATTCTTCTCAATGGTCTCTATCATTAAATAAGAAATAAATAAAAGAATAAAATTAATTTTGATGGGAATTCAACCATCACAAACTGCTGAAATACACTGCTGGTTATCTGTATGGCAGATCTGCTCAGACAAGAACTGCTGTTGAGTTGCCATCGCATGCATTTAAGGTCTCACTCTGTAGTTGTGCTTACTGTTTTCTCCCCAAGCATCATTGTGTCTTGTCTTGTGCCAGTCAGTTTATGTTAGGTGCGCAGTATCAGGGGAATATCTGGCTTTCCGCAGAGCTGTCCCTCCCATCCATTAATCAAGCCACTTTCTCAAGATGGAATGCACCTTAATTAGCATCTAACTGCTTTATGTCGGCGTCTCTGCCTCAGCCCACGGGGACCGTGAAGGGGTCGGCGAATAGTGAGCGAATCAGTGAGCGTGAATGTAAAACAGTGAAGCAGACGTTCATTTGAGACACGTTCCAGCCGTCCCACGGGCCCTGCTGTGTCTTTGCTGACACTTAATCCCGGGCCTGCGTGATTGGCAGCGAGCTGTTCCGGCACCAATGACGGTCATGTTTTTCCATCTACCTGTTTTTGTTTCAGGTCATTGATAGCCCTGAGGTTCACATGCTTAACAGGGGAGGAAGAGCAGGACGAAGAGGAGTGAGACTCGTGCTAGGTTGAGTTTCCTTGGCGACCAGAGGGACACACTCGGGGAGATGACTCTGGAGAATGCAGCTTGCACACATGAGGTGAGGGGCGATGCCATGCAGTATTTTCATGCTGTTCTGTAACTTTCTGTGGCTGTCTTTCTTTTGTTGCTCATTGTACATATACGTCATTGTCAGTCTCTGTACTGGTGTAGTTAAGTATGCTGGTTCCCTAGGAGAAATCATTATTCATGCTTTATTCATACTTTTTTTTTTTAACATTAACTGCTGACAAGTGGCCATCTTTTTGTTTATGAATGTTCCTGTAGCTTTGTGAGCTTTCAAATCAGATGAATAGTTTTAGACCCAGACATTAAACTATGAAAATCCATTATAAAATATACATTTTTGCATGTTTAAAACTATAATCATCTAAACAAAGAGTGAAGTAAACAAACTTTTGCAATATTTATTATGTGAAAATCACATAAATTATGACTTTCCCACACCTGTCATTTCCACCACACAAAAATTTTGCATGTCATACATTTTTTTTTTCAAAGGTTAGTGTTCTTGATAACCAAGTCAATAAAACTGTCAGTGAAGAGCATGCTTGAGATAGTTGGAAATATGATGGAAAAAAAAGTGATGTTTGAAGAAAACAAAGACAATTCAAGGTAAATATCACTTGTGAACAGAATATTCTCATTGGGCTTAATTTCCGATCATGCTGGAATTTTGCCAACTCACACAAAAATGTGAAGTATTATATAATTATGTGTATAAATATTACAATTATTCTTAGCAAGACAAAGGAGGTGGCTGTTTTATTTCAAACATTTTAAAAATGTCATTTCCATCACTGTCATTTCCACCACAGAATTCTATTAAACATGATAGAGGATATGAGATGTGCTGGAAATGACGGTGTGGTGGGAAATATTATGACTTTCATTAAAAGAAAAAGAAGACCTAAATCTCCTGTGATGCATGTACATGCACTGTTGGACGTTTTTAGTTGAAAAAAAAAAAAAAATGTTTTTAACGAGACTTTCACAGAAATCCACAGTGCTGAATGTACCCAGAGTTAAATAAACAACCATATACAGTATGTACATAAACATTCACATAAATATGGAAGAAGATAAAAGAAAATCAAAGCAATAAGGTAAAAATGAAAACAGGAAGAAAGGGTATACAGAGGGATTTTCTGATATGAGTACAGCCCCGATTCATTATTCTGGCTCTATAGAGGAGTGAGAGAGAGAGTGGAGGTTGAGCTAGACTAATCTGGCGAGTGGTTATATAATATAGACCTAATATAATGAGCCAAGTTATATTCACCCCTCTTCAAGCTCCTGGAAAATAAATTACTTTTCTAGAAGCATAGATATATGAACCATTGCTGTCTGTGTGCCATTAAATTATTTACTGCATGTCCGAACAAAAGTGAACATGGGCCAGTAGAACTGAACGCCGCCCAGCTCAGCTGCTGGTTAATAATGAAGTACCAAGCTCAATGCCAATTTCAAAACATTTCTTTCAAAATGCTTTGTCTCTCAGTAAATGCTGTTGCCTTTGATGGTTGTGACAGGTAAACTGAACATGTTCCATCACTCTAGCTTTCTCAGTCTCAGTATGGGGGCTGTATCAGGGATGCCCATGGCTCCCACAGCACTTCCTCTGTACCTCAAATCTGGCATGTTGCTGATCACCACAGATCAGTGTTGCAGAATTCTATTTTTGTTATTGGTCATAAATACATACTTAACAAATTATTCAGATTTTTGTTACATATACTGTATATACAGTATATATACACCGATCAGCATCAACCGTAAAACCACCAGCCTAATATTGTGTAGGTCCCCATCGTGCTGCCAAAACAGCGCCAACCCACATCTCATAATAGCATTCTGATATTATATCCTTCTCACCACAATTGTACAGAGTGGTTATCTGAGTTACCATAGACTTTGTCAGTTCGAACCAGTCTGGCCATTCTCTGTTGACCTCTCTCATCAACAAGGCGTTTCAGTCCACAGAACTGCCGCTCACTGGATGTTTTTTGTTTTTGGCACCATTCTGAGTAAATTCTAGAGACTGTTGTGCGTGAAAATCCCAGGAGATCAGCAGTTACAGAAATACTCAAACCAGCCCGTCTGGCACCAACAATCATGCCACGGTCCAAATCACTGAGATCACATTTTTTTCCCCATTCTGATGGTTGATGTGAACATTAACTGAAACTCCTGACCTCCTGACCATGATTTTATGCACTGCACTGCTGCCACACAAAAACCATTTATTACAACAAATCTCTTTTCCAAATGTAAATGTAAAGGAACGTGTGTCTTTAACTACACATTGTCAACCAAAAAAATGAAAATGTTGTCATTTACTCACCCTCATGTTGTTCCAAACCCATATGACTTTATTTCTAGCTTTAAAATCAATGAACTACTGAATGAAACATCTAAACCGAATGGTATATTAACAACACCATATCAAAGTCACAGTGGATGTTCAAGTTGAGTTTCAAATACTTTGCTCAGACTTTAAAGAAACTTCTACCACAGCAAACTTTAGCTGAGGTTTAGACACCTGTCTCTGCTGTTGCATGGATTAATATGCAGCTATGTGATACATTGCGGTCTGGTTTGGGAATTATAGCATCATCATATTTATAACAATAAAGAAAGGCATGTGCAATGCAAATGATCATAAACAAGTGCCCCAATTTATCTCCCTGCAACAGCAATATTTAGAGTGACTGTAATCTGACTAATTGTACGTTTAATTGAATAAAGACTTCAGTTCTGGTTTATCCCTGACAAATCTATCATATTACTTCAGAAAAATTTGGAAACAAGTGCATGAGTTATATGGACTGATTTTATGGAGGGGGTTTTTGGTCCATTTGGAGCATGACAGATGAGCTGCGTAAAGTTTCTTCAAAACAAAATCGCTGTTCCATGGAAAAAATAACAGCTCACGGGTTTGGACTGACATGAGGGTTAGTAAATAAAAGCATTTTTGTGTTTATTGACATAATTAAAGATATTTATGAGGATTCATAGTGTTTTCTAGATATGAGAAAAGTCAAATATGGGGCAAAGATTTATTGTGACTTGTGAGTGGAAAGAACAGGTGGAGGAGATTACTGAAGAATATTCTATTAGTTAAGATCTGATTCATTCATCTTCTTTGCTACTCACTATGCAACAGGAGGTGCTAGGCCAAGTATCCCAAAGTGCAACATTTGTTGCCCGATGTGATTTTCCAAGAAATGCTCTTCACACCACCAATGACAAGAATGTGCAGACTTTAAAGGAATAGCTCACCTAAAAATGAAAATTCTGTCATTATTTACTCACGCTTGTGTTGCTCCAAATCTGTATTGACCATTTCAAGGACTGTTCGTCAGTTTAAGGGAGTGAGGTCTTTGTCCCTTGAACATTTCCTGCTAGTTGTCGAACTTATTCAAAACAAAGCAAGAGACGCTTCATTCATAGTGTGTTTAACACGATTATCGTTACTAACATCAATACGGTTGTTATAGAATGCCATTATTAAAATTTGAACCATCCAGGATGTTCCCTGGGTGCCTGAAAATAATGGAAAATAAAGTGTTTAGATCTCCAAAAATGCAACCACAAATGGACGCATGAACCACAGCAGTGAAGCGAGATACGTACTGTACTAACAACTGTAGCACACATCTTATCTCTGGTAGGTGAACTAAATTTATGCCAACTAATTGTAAGTTTGATAGGTAGAGCTCTAAAAGTGATTATAGATCCCTCCTATTATAATCAATGAAGCTGCATAAGGAATTTACTATTGTATTCAGTCATTTAGCAGATGCTTTTATCCAGAACGACTTACAAATTATGAACACAAAAAAAGAAATCCTTACATTGTGAACAGACCACACAGACATCTTCATTGAATGGCTTTGTTAATTATAAAAGGAGCAATCCAATCTTCTTGATCTTTCTGCTGAGGAAATAATTGTGAGCATCTAAACTACGATGCAATTTCATTTCCTCTCTCGTGTAGATGCTCAGTATCAACAGCACGTCTGGATAGGTCACTTCAGGCAAACTTTTGATGTTCTTTGAGAAAATATGATAACTCGGAGCCTTATTTAAAGGATCCGGTAATGATACCGGAAATGCTTCAGGGCCAGTAGCGTTCTAATTCCTTTATTGTTTACGTCATTGAAATGGTCTTTTTCTGTTAGATAAAACAGAATTTTGAAGCAGCTGTTTTCCATACAACGAAAAACACCTTAAAAATAGTCCATCTGACTTGTCTGCTGTATTCCAAGTCTTCTGGAGTCATGCAATACCTTTAGTATGTGATAACAGTACCAGATTTAAGTTGTTTTTTTACTGATAATCTTCCCCTCATCTGCAGCTTGAGAGCAGCTCTCAAATCAAATGTGCCACAGGTTAGATCACATGTCTTGAGACTCCTGCATTCTGTTACATTCAAGGAGGTCAATAATACCTTTCCGTTCTATTGCACGCTATATAGTTGTTATTGAACGCTAGAATGCATCTTCCGCAAACGCCTCCAAATAAATGAGTCAAAATGAGGTCAGGTGAACCCCAAATCAGCCTAATTATGCAGGGCTTCATTAAGACAGATTAATCAACTTATCTAATCATTTAAGTAACCTACTGTCTAGTCAGTTTTGAAAATATGTAGTTTTGCACATCTCTTTTGTAAACAGAAGTTCAGCTGTCAATGATGACTTTGACTTACAGAACTGAATCATTATATCTGCTGTCTGTGTTGTCAAACGTAGTTTATAAAAGCTCTGATGTATTTGTAAAATTAGCAACTAATACCCCAGATGTGATTATTGTAAACAGGGAACTGTACTTTTTTGTCCTGCAGGTGCTGTTTAAATGGATTCTGAAGGAGGTCTTCTCACTCATTGCAAATATCAACCCCTCATTCAGGGTGTTATCCCAGACAATAGTAACAGTTTAGTCCTTTTAACAATTTTAGTTTATTTTAACAACTTTGTACCTGTTTTGGAGTAAAACAAATGAACTACAGATCTGAAAATGCCCTGAGACTAAGTACTGCCTAACAGTATGAGATCTGGAACAACTTGATAGTCATTTGAATTTTCATTTTTGGGCGAACTGTCCGTTTAATGTCCGTCTTGCAGTCTCTTAGAAAGGGAAAATAAATATTTAAAGGAATAGTTCGCCCAAAAACAAAAATGATCATTTACTCACCCTCATGCCATCCCAGATGTGTATGACTTTCTTTCTGCTGCAAAACACAAATTAAGATTTTTAGAAGAATATTTCAGCTCCGTAGGTCCTCACAATACAAGTGGTTGGTGACCTAAGCTTTGAAGCTCAAAAAGCATATTAAGGCATCATAAAAGTAATCCATATGACTCCAGTAGTTTAATACATGTCTTCTGAAAGAATCCAGTTGCTTTTGGGGAAGAACAGACTAAAATGTACTAAAATTCACTGTAAAGCTTGAATCAGCAAACTCCTTGGCGAGCAGCAATGTATACGTCAAGCACTAGGAAGTGTAATCAAGCTTGATATCAAGATCATGCCTGGAGACTGCAATGACGAGATGTACAGTGAAAAAGAGTTACATTTTGGTTTGTTCTCACCCAAAACTGATTGGATCGCTTCAGAAGACATGGATTAAAGCACTGCAGTCATGTGGATCACTTTTGTGCTGACTTTTTTGTGCTTTTTAGAGTTTCAAAGTTCTGGTCACCATTTACTTGCATTGTATGGATCAACAATGCTAAATCTTCTTCTAAAAATCTTAATTTGTGATCAGCAGATGAAAGAAAGTCATACACATCTGGGATGGCATGAGGACGTGTAAATGATGAGAGAATTTTCATTTTTGGGTGAACTATTCCTTTAAAGTTCTTAAGGGAATTGGTCGTGAATGGCTCTCAGTATCAGGGCAACACCAGCTGTCTGTCATGGATGGCTAAGTGCCACAGGCCTCTTATTTGTTATTTTTTGCCATATCCTGTGGCTCGGTATTCTCATACATAGTGGAGGACTGCAGAAATACTGCAGGAAAAAAGACCACTATAACATTATTTAAATATTGCATGCTTTAAGGTGAAGGAGAGGAAATGCTTTCTGCAGAAATACCAGACTGACAGTTGTAAACATCTCCCCATGGAAATTACAGGCTGCTTTTATCGTTAAATGTGTTGGCCTCGGCTCTTTGATGGAAATGTAATTACTAACAAAATGTTTGGCTATTGTTACGAAGTCGCAAATCTTGATATTTAAGCACAGGTATGAATATTTACAGTTAAAGTCAGAAGTTTACATACACCTTAGCCAAATACATTTAAATTCAGTTTTTCACAAGTCCTGACATTTAATCGTAGAAAACATTCCCTGTCTTAGGCAGGTTAGGATCACTACTTTATTTTAAGAATGTGAAATGTCAGAATAATAGTAGAGAGAATTATTTATTTCAGCTTTTATTTCTTTCATCACATTTCCAGTGGGTTAGAAGTTTACATACACTTTGTTAGTATTTGGTAGCATTGCCTTTAAATTGTTTAACTTGGGTCAAACGTTTTGGGTAATCTTCCACAAGCTTCTCACAATAAGTTGCTGGAATTTTGGCCCATTCCTCCAGACAGAACTGGTGTAACTGAGTCAGGTTTGTAGGCCTCCTTGCTCGCACACACTTTTTCAGTTCTGCCAACAAATTTTCTATCGGTTTGAGGTGATGGCCACTCCAGTACCTTGACTTTGTTGTCCTTAAGCCATTTTGCCACAACTTTGGAGGTATGCTTGGAGTCGTTGTGCATTTGGAAGTCCCATTTGCGACCAAGCTTTAACTTCCTGGCTGATATCTTGAGATGGTGCTTCAATATATCCACATCATTTTCCTTCCTCATGATGCCATCTATTTTGTGAAATGCACCAGTCCCTCCTGCAGCAAAGCACCCCCACAACATGATGCTGCCTCCACCATGCTTCACGGTTGGGATGGTGTTCTTCGGCTTGCAAGCCTCACCCTTTTTCCTCCAGACATAATGATGGTCGTTATGGCCAAACAGTTCAATATTTGTTTCATCAGACCAGAGGGCATTTCTCCAAAAAGTAAGATCTTTGTCCCAATGTGCACTTGCAAACTGTAGTCTGTTTTTTTTATGGCAGTTTTGGAGCAGTGGCTTCTTCCTCACTGAGCAGCCTTTCAGGTGATGTTGATATAGGACTTGTTTTACTGTGGATATAGATACTTGTCTACCCGTTTCCTCCAGCATCTTCACAAGGTCCTTTGCTTTTCACTTTACGCACCAAACTACATTCATCTCTAGGAGACAGAATGTGTCTCCTTCCTGAGCGGTATGATGGCTGTGTGGACCCATGGTGTTTATACTTGCGTACTATTGTTTGTACAGATGAACGTGGTACCTTCAGGCATTTGGAAATTGCTACCAAGGATGAACCAGACTTGGCTGATTTCTTTTGATTTTCCCATGATGTCAAGCAAAGAGGCACTGAGTTTGAAGATAGGCCTTAAAATACATGCACAGGTACACCTTCAATTCAGTACACCTCCTATCAGAAGCTAATTGGCCAATTGACATCATTTTCTGGAATTTTCCAAGCTGCTTAGAGGCACAGTTAACTTAGTGTATGTAAACTTCTGACCCACTGGAATTGTGATATAGTCAATTAAAAGTGAAACAATCTGTCTGTAAACAATTGTTCGAAAAACTACTCGTGTCATGCACAAAGAAGATGTCCTAAACGACTTGTCAAAACTATAGTTTGATAATATTACATTTGTGGAGTGGTTAAAAAATGAGTTTTAATGACTTCAACCTAGGTGTAAGTAAACTTTAAGCCCTGTGAAGGTGAATTTTGTGAGGCATGATCAAGAGAGAGTCTGTTTGTGCTTTCTTCAATATATCGTTTCCTCTGTATTGGGCAAATGTAGAGGTCCTGGTTCTTTGAAGAGCATATGCATTTTCAACCTTGTGTAAGTGAACTTGGACAAATGCTTTCATTACATACAGTATTGTACTTCCACAACAGTGTTGGGGAGTAACTAACTAAAGTTGCAATGCTACTAACTTCACTTATTATCAGGGATGGGCAGTATTTCAGATAAAAGTATTTGAAATACAAAATACTATTTTGTTCTTTGTATTTTAAAGTCTTTGAAAAAAAAATCTAATGTAAATTTTATTTAAATACATTTGAGTTTGCTATTTGTGTATTTTTAAAATGCATAAAATACTTTGTGCCAGTCAGTCTCTTCATTAGGCTGCTGATTTCCTGTATCAACTAGTTCAGGCATGCCCACCCCCCCCCCAACTTTCATGTAAGTGAGCTGCAGATGTCAGAGAGAACGGCTCTATCTAGCATTGGGTGAGCACATTTTCTGCATTCCGGCAAAGAAATTTGGAGTCACGCTGCGTTCCATTCAACTAGTATGTGGGATATTCCTACTTGATATCTCCAACCTCCGACCATAAAGCCATTCCATTGCCAGATGCTCGGAAGATGATGTGCAAGGAAACAAATCTACACTCCCGTTGTCACCAGAGACTTCGCCTAGCAACCCAATTGATAAACAATTCTG
Source organism: Myxocyprinus asiaticus (assembly GCF_019703515.2). NCBI lineage: Eukaryota > Metazoa > Chordata > Actinopteri > Cypriniformes > Catostomidae > Myxocyprinus > Myxocyprinus asiaticus. Next base: position 10,072,352 of record NC_059366.1, read on the forward strand.
CAACAATTCCATGTTTTATACACCTGCTTCTGCAGGCATTTGTTAAACAAGTTTTAATATCATGAAATGTAGGAACTTTTCATTTATCAATATTATTTAATAAAAGTGAATGTTTATCACTTTGTATGTCTCCCCTGTTGCCGACATGTTTGCATGCCGTCACTCACCTGCATCTCAAAATCGGATGCTGCCTTTAAGTGCACCTAGGAAGCTTGTACCTCCAAGTCGGGCATTCGTTACAACGACATGCCACACATTCATGTGGGAAACTAAATACGGAAGAAGGCAAACTTAAACAATCATGCAATGAACGACGGCAAAGGTCTTTTTTTCTGTAGTACCAGTGAATAAACATTAGTGAATAAACCTGAATCACTTCTAAAAACGAGATATGATTTATTAATGTAGTTCACTGTCATATATGTATAACAAATTAATATTATTGAATATCATTCGTGTGTTCGGAATTCATAATTGCGATTATTTCCACTTGAAGGGCACATGTGATGAAACTTTCTGCACGAGCTTCTCATTTGGAGTTGAATAGGAGTGGTGGTGGCGTAGTGGACTAAAGCACTGAACTGGTAAGTAGAAGGTTGTTGGTTCAATCCCCACAACCATCAATATTGTGTCCTTGAGCAAGGCACTGAACTCCAGGTTGCTCCAGGGGAATTGTCCCTGTAATAAGGGCACTGTAAGTCGCTTTGGATAAAAGCATCTGCCAAATGCATAAATGTAAATGTAAAATGTAAATAGAATGCAGCATAAGATAAGGTGAGGATGTGATGGTTGATTCTACTTGTTGCAAAAAACGCAATCATTGCTGGCAACTGTTATTTAATTTACATTAAAATGTAAAGGTAGTTATATTACTTCTCACCAGCCAATGCAATGCATGTCAGCAGTGAGGAAATCAAAAATAGTCAGCAGCTAGCTAATGAGCTTGTCTAACTATCGTTAGTGAGTTCACTAGCTCAGTTCAAGTACAGTAATTTGAAAAAGTATTTGATTTCTTCTTTTTTTGTGTATTTTTCATACTAAATTGTTTTAGATCCTTAAAAGTGATAACATAAAACAAAGATAACCTGAAGAAACACAAAATACAATTTTCAAATATATATATATATATTTTTATTGAAGCAAAAAAGTTGTCCAACACCTATATCACCCACGTGAAAAACTAACTGTCCCCTTAAACTTAATAGCTGGTTGTTCCACCTTTAGCAGCAACAACTACAACCAAACGCTTCCGATAACTGGAGATCAGTCTTTTACAACACTGTGGTGGAATTCTGGCCCACTCTTCTTTGCAGAACTGCTTTATTTCAGTGACATTGGAGGGTTTTCGAGCATGAACTGCCTGTTTAAGGTCCTGCCACAGCATCTCAATCGGGTTCAAGTCAGGACTTTGACTAGGCCACTCCAAAACTCTAATTTTGCTTCTTTTGAGCCATTCAGAGGTGGAATTACTCCTATGCTTTGGATTATTGTCTTGCAACATAATCCAGTTGCGCTTGACTCACGGACTGATGACCGGATGTTCTTCTTTAGGATTTTCTGGTAGAGAGCAGAATTCATGTTTCCCCTCAATTATTGCAAGTCGCCCTGGCCCTGAAGCAGCAAAGCATCCCCACACCATCACACTACCACCACCATGCTTGACAGTAGGTATGATGTTCTTTTTGTGGAATTTTGTGTTTGATTTATGCCAGATGTAATGGGACCTCCGTCTTCCAAACAGTTCCACTTTCAACTCATCAGTCCGCAGAACATTCTCTCAAAAGGTTTGAGGATCAATGTGTGTTCTGTTAAAATTTAGACGAGCCTTAACGTTCTTCTGGGTTCACCTTGCCACACTTCCATGGATGACATTTTTGCCCAGTGTCTTTCTGATAGTGGAGTCATGAACGGTGACCTTTATTGACACGAGATAGGCCTGCAGTTCCTTGGATGTTGTCCTTGGCTTTTTTGTGACTTCCTGGATGAGTCGTCGCTGTGCTCTTGGAGGAATTTTGGAAGGTTGGCCACTAATGGGAAGGTTCACTACTGTACCCAGTTTTCTCCATTTGGAGATATTGGCTCTCACTGTGGTTCTTTGGAGTCCCACAGGCTTTGAAATAGCTTTGTAACCCTTCCCAGTCTGATGTATTTCAATCACCTTTGTCCTCATTTCTGGAATTTTTTTCGACCTTGACATAGTGTGCTACTGGGTGAGACCTTTCAGCCAACTTCATGCTGCTGAAAAAGTTATATTTAGGTGTTGATTTGATTTAACAGGGATGGCTGTAATCAGGTTTGGGTGTGTCTAGTCCAGCTGAACCCCATTATGAATGAAGATTCATAGATTTGGGGATAACTAAGGGGCAAATACTTTTCCACACAGGTCCAGTTAGTATTGGATAACTTTTTTTGCTTCAACAAATAACATCATCATTTAAAAACTGTATTATGTGTTCACTCAGTTTGCCTTTTGTTTTATGATAGATTTTGTTTGAATTTTTGAAACAATTTAGTATGAGATATACACAAAAACAGAAGAAATCAGGATAGGGACAAATACTTTTTCACAGCACTGTATGCTGTCACTCTAATCGAGAGTCATACATTCCAAAATCCTCGTTTTTGAGCCAGCGAAATAATGCTTTGATTTATTATATCTTATATTTTAAAAGTTAGCTACTATTCGGGTAGCACTTTACAGGAAGATTCTGTTTGTTAACATTAGTAAATTCATTAGGTATCATGAGCTAACAATTAACAATATTTTAATAGCATTTTTAAAATCTCGTTTGAAGTTATTTTGTTAAATAAACAATTGTTTATTGTTAGTTCATAATGAATTAACTAATGTTAACAAATGCAGCTTTTCTTTTTAAAAATGCATTGGTACGCGGTATGTTGAAAGTCAAATGAATCAAGATTAAGTGCTGTAAATGTGTTGTCCATAGTTCATGTTAACTAATGTTAATGAATACAACTTTTAATTTTAAGAATGCATTAGTATTATGTATGTTGAAATAGTCTGAAAGTAGATTGACTGTACTTGAACTGCTTTAAATCTTGTATTGCTTGGCAACTAACAGTTTGAAGTAGCTTCCCAAACACTGCTAAGGAAGAATTACTGTATTAAGCCAACTTTACACTGCCAAGGTGGCACAAAAGCTGCATTTAAACTGTCATTTAGATGTATCTACACAGACTGTTTAATGCTGCTCAGAGCAGGCATAAATGTATTTACACAGAAATTACAATTGCATTTAAAATATGAGATTAATATTTAATATAACATTAATATAGACATATGAAATGATTGAAAATGTCAAATTATACGTTAAATATGAAGCTAAATTATTAAATATATGCTCAGTCATGACAATAACAATGTTTAAGGCTGCTCTGAGGTGGGTTAGAGCAGGCTTAATTGAGACTGGCTTTTATGCTGCATTGCGTCTTTACACAGAATTGTATGCAGGCACAGAGCAGGATTGACTTGGCTGTGTAAAGACGACTTTAGAATGGTTAAAACTGCACTATGGAACATTGGGCTCTCTAGTGGCATCTGTGATTGAAACCTAAAATTACATTCAACTTGCGGAGGAACATTTTACCTGTGTATTGATTCTGCACTGCTCTTTTGGTGGATGAATCTCATTGTTTGAGGTGGACTTTGCCTGTGATCACTTGGAGATATTCATAACGGCACAACGGATTCATAATATTATGTTATTTGATTAAACATTTTTATAACTGAGATATTACTTTGAGAAAGACATAAGAAGACTGAACAGCTCTTGCACTCGCTTCCCACTTCCCTGACACTCAAGTGTTTTCTTTCTGGGCTTACGGACATGGCGTAAACGCGCAAGGACGAATGACGGATGCTTGCGATTTCGCACCAAATCTGACCCGACAGCTCTTAATAAAATCATTATTGTAGGCTTTCCATAGTGAATCGGGGTAAGACAAGGACAGGGTTTTGAACATAGAATTTTTTATGAACTCGCTCAATTATCTTTTGTTAATTGTTGCCAAAAAACCTTACATAGGCCAGCTTAAAAATTACATTATTTTAATATATAGGTTTTTAAAATAGTATTTTCACTGATTACATGTTTCTAAGTTATTCTTTTCAAAAAAAGTGTGTATGTTTATCCAGTAAAATAATGTTTGCCGTAGTATAAATTTACTAGTGAAATCAGACATTACATGTGGCATTATCAGGAGGACTTTCAAATATTTGGACTCTTAGGATTATGATACATTATATTCAGCATTGCATACAGTTTAATATAGTACAATCATCTGGAAACCCTGTGCAAATGCACTCTCACGCTGAAAAGACTCATCCCGGTGCTCGCTGTATTACATGCGCTTACATGAGCAGGAGAAAACACTTTAAAAACTGGCACACCTTGACTGCTGAGACTTCTGATATTCATGAAAGCTGCACAATTGATTACATTGAAACTGAAATCGTGGTATGATGTTGGACAGTTTAATCAAAATGATTGCGCTCCCTTTCTCCATTGCGATCGGTTTGATTGACGTGGATGCGCGAGCGCTTGCTCGGTGAAGTTTAACAGAGACTCGAGTGTGGTAAAGACAAACAGATTTGAGAAATTCGCGGCTGATTTTGAATTCATAACATGTTTACATTATAAAGCATAGAAAATAGCAGTAAAATGTAAGTGATGCGCTGGAGAGAAACGACTCTCGCGCATCAAACGGCACAATCACTCTGTCAACGCACCTGACGGCGCAACCGGTCCACATTAAACTGTATGCTTTTTATGATCTTCTTTGAAGTGTTTATAAAGTGCTCTTGTGCTCTGGACAACTTGGGTCGTGTTTTTTTCCGATTCAACTTGTCTCTGTTGTTTTTTTAAATGAGTTTCATAATGCAACACATTTTTTACTTGGCTGTGAAGTGACGTCACTGACGGGGCTTCTCCGTGCTTACCGCAGATATCCAACTAATCGATAATTAAATTCGTTGTCAACGATTTCCATTATCGATTTTATCGATTAGTTGTTGCAGCCCTACATACTGCCTAACTACAGTTGGCTCAGAGTCAGTTATGTGTGTAATCAGGTAACATTTTTCAGTGCCCTGACTCTCATACAGTCATTCACCATAGTATCATTGATACATTCATACTACAGGAACACAGTTGTTCATTATACTCTTGCTGTGGTAATTGTGAAGGAGGGGTTCTGTCAGAGACTGGTTGTAATGAGCAGCCCGTGTTAATTACTCAAAGGAAGAACAATTGCTTTGACTTCTGATTGAGTGAGGTGATTTCTGAGAAGCCCTTCCTGAACAGTGTGTGGATGTGTGACGGCTGATATCATGAATATTATGTTGACACATTGATTGCGGTCTCACAATTGAATTTTTATTAGTGTCTCATGGCAGACATAAAACAGGAATTAACTTAGAATTTACAGACATGAAAATGCATAAAGTGTAAAATATATAAGTGTAAAATATATAAATATATAATATATATATATATAAAAATATGTTACTATTGTATAATAATAATAATAAAATTAATACAATATTAATATATTTCTGCAATTATTTCTGAACCAAATAATAATGGGCTGAGACTCGATCACAAAATTGACAAAAGTGGCATTTCACGTTTTATTTATTAGTTTGTTTTTTGCTAAACTGAAAGACGTTTTTAAGAGGACTCAAGTGTGAACACACTTAAACAGTAACTCTTTTGGCAGAAGAGCACGGGCAAAGTATGACTTAATTTGGTCAAAATGATTCACTTTTTTTTTTGGTTGATCATATCGCTGTTCAAATTATAATTGCAATATTTTTCAAAATAATCGCAATTTTATTTTTCTTTTTTTAAATCATGCAGCCCTAGTTGGAAGTGTCTGTTGTATGTCAGAATTTTCTTACCAGATGAGCTTGATTACACCTGATTCTTGTTGCAAGAAAAGGTTTTATTACTGATATTTATAGTCAGTCTTTTTGTTTTTTTTCTCAGTAGAGAATGTGACATCACATTTCGGTTTACCGACTTCCTATTTTTGTGTTTCAGAATGCTCAGGGACTGAGAACTTGTGACTGAGGACATCACTGACACTCCAACTCCAGTTGCGGGTATGGTTACAATTATCTAGTTATATACATCTAAATAATTTGTTGTGTTTTTGCATCCTTGGCCTCCAGAAATAGCTTTAATTGGATGATGGCATGACTCTACAGAGCTCTGTTTGTGAGACACTGTTGTGTCTTTCAATGATAGTCATGCTGTCAACTTCAGTTCAGGCATAATAGAAGAGATTTACTGAGATTTGGTGTTTCAAAAAATGATTATTTTATTGCAGTTGTTTATTTTTTCTATTTTACCCATCCCATTTTTTTCCCTTTCAGAGTTACATTTTTTGTGGCAGCACTGATAACTTTTTTTCCTGGTAGCTGACACCTTAGAATACAGTTTCTTAGTATCTTTTTTATTATTAACAGAAGTTGCCCAATTTATGAAGAACACTTCAAATTACTGACACTTATGTGAAACCTTGTGTTGTATGTTGTGCCCTATGTGATGCAGAAAACACAGACGCAGAATCCAGTCATAAAAATGGAATTAATTGTAAATTGTGGAATGTCATCGAATTTGATATATTTGGGATCAAATAAATGTATGAATGCACAATTAATTAAAGTAAAATGGTGATATGCCCAAGTATAATGAATAAACCACAAGGCTGAGCTGTAAATAAATAAATATGCAGTCTGCATGTGGTGCGTGCTTCAAATTGAATGTGTGAAACCGGCTGCTCATACACTAATAACACCTCATCATAATTATCGTGTGTGTGTGTGTGTGTGTGTAGATGACAAACAGCAGAGCACTCATTAAAGCGTGCAGCACATGCAGACTATACATTTTTATAATTAAATCGAAGCCTTCAGCGATTTGATATTCACAGAGATGGAAACTCGAGTCTTAAACGTCCTTTATCACAACTTTTGGATTAAAAAACCTTCAACAGAATAGCAATTAACGGAATTCTATATGTAAAACATGTGGAATGATTAAAGATGCAAGCACAACTACATCAAACTTTATTAGACATTTGAAAACTCACCCAGAAAAGGCGAGTCAGTCTTTCATGGTGTGAAAACAAATGTTTTTCTATGTGTCTATGTGTTCATAAACAAAATGACCAGTCAAATATTATAATCTCTCTATAGCTTGATTTTACCCCTACTGTGTTTTTTGTTTTTTTTTTCTACAATTTTTGAAGTCCTTGAATTTAGTTTAGATATTTAAGAACTGGAATACCTGGAAAATCACTTTTTTTTTCTTATAATATAAAGTGCTTGAAATTAAAACCATTTCTTCCGCGTAATGTGTGTACATCAAATATGACATCCACGCACTCCACTTTCATTGAATAATGTGTCTTTAAATGTCCTTTATGTTCTTTGCAGTCAGATAAGAAATTAAAAATAAATTATAATTTTAATAACAAATAGCACGGATGTGCTAAAAACCAAGGCTTCTCCCTCATTAATAAATGAACAGAAACACCTGTGTGAGTCTGCAAGATGAATGTTAAACTCTTAAAGTGACAGTACCGTTATAGTGCTTGTTACACAAATGAATGTAAACTCAATGCTATTTTTAAATTGTACACATTATTTCAAACAGTGACACCTCATATCAGCTCATATATTTTTAGATTAAAAAAAAAATGTATGTGATTTATAATAATGACAAAATAAAGACAAAATAAATGACAGCCTACACTTTCACATACTTTTCTATTTTTGTTGCTTGCTCTGCACCTGATCAGCCTGAATAGCCCACTATCTTTAAGGCATTTGTTTGTGATTTGTTTTCTCATAGAGAAAGGTATATGAAAAACTCTTATTATTTGAACTTTGAGCATTTATATTGTGTATTAAAGAATGTTATTTTGATGAGAAATTATAATGTGCATTTTGCTCAAACATTGCCACCCCACCCCCCAAATTATCTGTCATACTTTGTCATGTAAGTTTTATTATATCGAATCGAGATTGTTGAATCGTGAACCTCATATTGTATATCGAACCGCATTGTGAGATACAGTTGTGCTCAAAAGTTTTCATACCCTTGGAGAATTGGTAATATATGTACCATTTTTAAAGAAAACATGAGTGAGCAGGCAAAACACATTTCTTTTATTTCTTATGGGATTCATATTCAACTGTAGGTTCTAACAGAATGGCACAATCATAAAACAAAACATGGCAACAAAGAAAAAAATGAAAAACCCCTGTTCAAAAGTCTGCATACCCTTAGTTCTTAATACTGTGTATTGCACTCTTTTGCATCAATGACAGCATACAGTCTTTTGTAATAGATGTCTATGAGGCCCCAAATTCTTGCAGGTGGTATTGCTGCCTATTCATCTTGGCAAAATGCCTCCAGGTCATGCAAAGTCTTTGGTCGTCTTGCATGAACCGCACGTTTGAGATCTCCCCAGAGTGGCTCGATGATATTAAGGTCAGGAGACTGTGATGGCCACTCCAGAACCTTCACCTTTTTCTGCTGTAACCACTGGAGGGTCAACTTGGCCTTGTGCTTAGGGTCATTGTCATTCTGGAAAGTCCAAGAGCGTCCCATGCGCAGCTTTTGTGCAGAAGAATGCAAATTGTCTGCCAGTATTTTCTGATAACTTGCTGCATTCATCTTGCCATCAATTTTCACAAGATTCCCCGTGCCTTTAGAGCTCACACCCCCCCAAAACATCAGTGAGCCACCACCATGCTTCACAGTGGGGATGGTATTCTTTTCACTATAGGCCTTGTTGACCCCTCTCCAAACATAGCGCTTATGGTTGTGACCATAAAGCTCTATTTTGGTCTCGTAATGTAGTATTAATAATTAATAGTAATAATAATAATATATCAGTAGTAATTTCATTATATATAAGCAATATCTCACAAGCAAGAGTGCTATTGTACTGAATAAAAAAACAAATTTATCAGTGCTTTAATTAATACTGTAATTTGTACAGCACTGTATTTGATTAAAAAAAAATGTTTTTAGAATGTGCTGTGAGGATCAGCAGGGACTTCATTTGATACATATAATGCAGTGATATGTTAAAAAGTAATTGTTTTGTTTTGATTTGAGTAATGAATTAATTTGATTAGACAGTTGTTTTTTTTTTTTTTTTTAAACAAGGAATTTGTGAGAAAATAACACTTCTTAGATGGCATTTTTCCACCAGACCTGCTGTGCTGCCTCAGGTTTTTAAGACAACATTACGTTAGAATTGACCTTGTTTGCTTTAAGTAATACACTTTCCTTGTCATTTTGTGCATGATTCATAACTGTTATTTCAAAGAAAAAAAAAAGTTATTTCATCAAATTGTAATATCTTGCTCCGCCTCTGAAACAACTTTCCTTTTTTGAATGACGTTACCGGTTTCACTCAGAAATACTTCATATTACAGAATTAAAATGGGAATGCTGTTTTATGTCGACTTCAAATGGGGTGCCGCAAGACCAAGTCACAACACAACACCCCACAGAATGGCACATTCTGCTTGTCCTCTCTCATAAGCTGGATATTTACTGTAGCAGGCTCTTTGGCTAGGCCTCTGGCATCTGATATACAAGTCATTAGGGACTTGAGATTGGATTGTGTGTGGATATAACAGGAAGAAAGGGTCAGGAAGTGAGTGGGGTGCCAGGAATGGGCGTCTTATTTGCTCAGTGGCCATTAAAAAATAGAGAATGTCTTACTGAGTGAAAGTAAAGAAAACCTCTCACTTCACATTCACATGGTGGGAAATGTTGAACTCTGCACTAACTGAATGCATGAGAAAGCTTTTAACTATGACGGATGCTATAAACTTTACCAAAGGTACTTGAGACTTTAATTATTTTCTTTTTTATTGTCCAGTGTTGAGTGAAGAACATTCTATATTTTTGAACAATATTTTAAAGGTGAAGTGTGAAATGTCTGTACCTCTAGTGGCAAAAATTACTGTTTCAAAGTGGATTTCCCAGGCACTCTACTTGTCTTCCATTGTCTTCTCATGACTTGACTTTGGAAGCATTGAGACAGATGTGTTAAGAGCATCTTCAGTAGCAGAAACAGCACCAAAAGTTGGTACATTTTCATAAATTTCTGTGAAGAAGTTAAAACTGTTCATTTCAATAAATTGATTTCAAACTGATGCAACGATTTGTTAAAATGTATAGTAAAGAACATATTATAGAATATATAAAAATATATTATTTTGCTATTTTAAAACATCAAAAAAATACCACAGCGAGTTTTGAATTGATTCATTAAAACTGGCAGTTAGGAAAAAAAATTCCAAAGGTTTTCGGCATTTTTACGACAGGTTTAAATTCAGTCTTGTTTTAGCGTTATCATATAATTGTGACCCAAGGAACAGGTGCAAAACTGGCCTGCTGGCGCAGTCTTAATAAAACGTAATGATTCTAAATTAAAAAGCACAGTGAAGTATTCACAATGCTGGTTAACAGAAATAATATCTTGCTAACAAAATAATATTGAATATATAGTTAATATTCTATTCTGTATTGCCCAGCTTATGTTATAATCCTCTCCTTCTCCAGTTCTCTCAAAATGTATCAAAATTCATTATAAGCACACTTCTAATGTGAAGAGCCTCACAGTAAGGTTTAATTAAAGCAGTTTAATTAATTTTACAATCTACAATCTGCTTGTTAAATGTCAGATTCCTCACAAATGAAACTATGTGGCATCTGTGTGGGCATGTGATGGTTTGAAGGTCAGTATGTACTGTAATTCTGTTACTTCTGTTTATGTACAGCTCTTACACTCTCACACAGTCATTAGTTCTGTCATGACACATATATGGATATGACTGTAGATAGTGTTCCCTGTAAGCCCTGCAGTGTTTTAAAGTGTCAGGATGCAAGCATTAATTAGCTCATGAAAGAGTTGAAGTCACCCTAAGACAGCCACCTACACAATTTTATACACAATCAAATGCTGCCAGAGATTTTACACACATTAAAATTAGTGGTTGATCACTCTTTTTCATATTGCAGTCATGTGCACTTTTTGTGTCACAGGTAATGGTGATGATCTAGTTTGTCTATTTTTCAAAATAGCTGTAGGTCTACAAACACCACTTATCACTAGATTAACAAGCTATTTAATGCCATGAACACTATTTGTAGGTTGATTTCGCAAATAGTGTAAAACACTTTGGCACTTTTAAAATATTGCTTTGTTTGTTTAAACAGACTGTCATGTCGACGTGACTCAACCAATGCTGTGAGTTTGGGGCAGGATTACCTGTATGGCTTGAAAAATGGCAAGTGGTGGTGGGTGGACCTGTTTGGGAACAATGTTTGCAATTCTTTTTGGTGCCACAGAAATTACACACTTCACCTGTAAAGTGGGGGCAAATTACAGATTCTGTCTTCAAGTTCAATGTTTATTGTCATATGTACAAGTACCTTGTACAATGAAATTCTTGCTTGAATGCTTCTCCACAGACTATAGACAAGACAGGATACAATTGATAGTACTACTAAGTACAAAGTATACATATATACAAAGATAACAATAAACAACCAAAATAATTACCAAACAATAAAGTAACAATGCAAGTGATGAGTTTGGAGGCATCAGTGCAAAGTCAAGTTGCAAAAGTGACCAGTGTAGAGTCCAGTATCATTATTGATATTAGTGAACATTAGTGAACATTGTCACAGCATTCGGGTAAAAGCTATCCCTGAATCTAGTGGTGCAGGTTCGAATAGTCCTGAGCCGCTTACCAGAGGGCAGAAAAGAGAAAAGTGCCCGTGCAGGGTGACTGCGGTCTTCCATGATGCGCTTTGCCTTTCTGAAGCAGCGTGTGGTGTAGATATCCTGTACTGCTGGTAGCTGTGTGCCGATGATTTTCTGAGCTGTTTTAACCACCCTCTGTAGGGCTTTCTTGTCCTGTATGGAGCAGCTGCCACACCAGGATGTAATACACCCTGTGAGGACGGACTCCACAGCACACCTGTAGAAAGTGAGGACTGTAGTGGACATCCTGGCATTCTTCAGATGCCTGAGGAAATAAAGGAGTTGGTGGGCCTTTTTTATGATAGATGCTGTATACTCAGTCCATGTGGGTTTAGCAGTGAGGGTGACCCCTAGGAATCTGAAGCTGTCGACCCTCTCTACAATGTCCCCTCCGATGTAGATGGGTGCATAAACCGTATTCTGTTTCCTGAAGTTGATCACGCTGCTTAGTTTTACTGACATTTAGAGACAGGTTGTTGTCCTGGCACCACTCTGCCAGGAGCCTCATCTCCTCTCTATAGGCCGTTTTGTCATTGTTGGTGATCAGACCCACAATGGTGGTATCGTCAGCAAAACTTTTTTCTGCCTTGAAATGAATATTCTCTGGTTGGAAAAATGTCAGTTTTACTAGGAGAATATTTGAGGCAGACATTAAAAATAAGTTAAAAAATAAAAACATTTATTAAAATTAGCATTATCATGTATGGCTCAAGATGGCGCCGAGTATGGCTGCTGCGTTGCGAGCTCCGATACAACATAGCAATGTTTTGTTTTGTTTACAATTCTTATGTTTTTTGTCTTGGATGTTGTCTGCCTTATTGTCTACGACAGACAAACACTTTTGGACATTGGTTCGGCGATCTCACACCGAAAACCGGACTTCACATTCCTCAATGCCAACCCGCTGTTTACAAACATGCCAGCGAAGCCCTTTGTCTGGGCAGCACGGCCGCAGAAACGCAGGAGGAAAAGGGGAAACAGAGCCGGCGTTCTCATCAGAGTAAGACGCCGCGCAAATCGACCCCCGCTACCCACTATTCTACTGGCAAATGTTCAGTCTCTGGATAATAAGCTCTGCGAGCTGAAAGCGCGGATCTCTTTCCAACGAGAGACGAGGGACTGCTGCATTATCTGCCTAACAGAAACTTGGATGTCTGCGGAGATTCCAGACTCAGCCATCGAACCCGCGGGGTTCTCCATGCACCGAGCGGACAGAGCGAAAGACCTCTCAGGTAAAACTAGAGGAGGTGGTGTATGTTTTATGATCAACAAATCCTGGTGTGATCAGAGGAACATACATTCCATCAAGTCTTTCTGTTCTCCTGATCTGGAATTTCTTATGCTTCTGTGTCGACCATTCTGACTACCGAGGGAATACACAGACCGGGCACTCAAGGAACTGTATGGGATTATAAGTGAGCAGGAAACCGCGCACCCTGAGGCCACGTTCATTGTGACCAGGGACTTTAATAAAGCCAGTTTAAAATCAGTCGCACCAAAATATCACCAGCACATTAGTTTCAACACACGAGGGGACCGGGTTTTGGATCATTGCTACTCTCCGTTCCGGGATGGCTACAAATCCCTCCCCCGCCCACCATTTGGCAAATCGGACCACTCTTCCATTCTGCTTCTGCCCGCTTACAGGCAGATATTGAAACAGGAAGCACCCACCTTCAGAACGATCCAGTGCTGGTCGGACCAATCAGACTCTATGCTGCAGGACTGTTTTGATCACACGGACTGGGAGATGTTCCGGTCCGCCTCTGATGACGACATCGAGCTTTACGCTGATAGCGTAATGTGTTTCATCAGAACGTGCGTAGAGGAAGTGATTCCGACCAGAACTGTTCGAATCTATCCGAATCGGAAGCCGTGGATCAATAGCGATGTTCGCGCGGCACTTAATGTGCGGACCTCTGCTTTTAATTCCGGGAACGCGGAGGAGCATAAACAAGCCAGTTATGCCCTCCGAAAAACTATCAAAACAGCAAAACGCCAGTACAGGAGCAAGATTGAAGGACAGTTTAACACCACCAACTCTAGAAGCATGTGGCAGGGAATTAACATCATCACGGACTTTAAAGGGAATAAAAACTCCGCCATGAACACCGCTGCCTCTCTACCGGATGAGCTAAATACTTTTTATGCTCGTTTCGAGGGAAATAACACCGCCCTCGCGGAGAGAGCTCTCGCGGCTGAAGCTACAGAGGTTAGTTCACTCTCCATCTCTGTAGCGGATGTAACCCGATCCTTCCGACGGGTGGATATCCGCAAAGCCGCGTCATCAGAGCGTGCGCGAACCAGCTGGCTGGTGTTTTTACGGACATTTTCAACCTTTTCCTCTCTTTGTCTGTAGTCCCCACATGCTTTAAAACATCCACCATTGTGCCTGTTCCAAAACAATCAAAAATAACTTGTTTAAATGACTGGCGTCCTGTTGCTCTGACCCCCATCATCAGCAAATGTTTTGAGAGACTAATCAGAGATTACATCTGCTCTGTCTTGCCACTCAATCTTGACCCGCTGCAGTTTGCTTACCGCAACAACCGCTCCACTGATGATGCCATTGCATCTACAATACACACTGCTCTCTCCCACCTGGAAAAAAAGAACACTTATGTGAGAATGCTGTTTGTAGACTACAGCTCAGCATTCAACACCATAGTGCCCTCCAAGCTAGATGAGAAACTCCGGGCTCTGGGCTTAAACAGCTCGCTGTGCCGCTGGATACTGGACTTCCTGTCAAGCAGACGCCAGGTGGTTAGAATAGGCAGCAACATCTCCTCATCACTGACCCTCAACACTGGAGCCCCACAGGGCTGTGTTCTCAGCCCACTACTGTATTTCTTGTACACACATGACTGTGTGGCAACACATAGCTCCAATGCCATCATTAAGTTTGCTGATGACACGACGGTGGTAGGTCTGATCACTGACAATGATGAAACAGCCTACAGAGAGGAGGTGCACACTCTGACACACTGGTGTCAGGAGCACAACCTCTCCCTCAACGTCAGTAAGACAAAGGAGCTTGTGGTGGACTTCAGAAGAAAAAACAGAGAACACAGTCCCATCACCATCAATGGAGCACCAGTGGAGAGAGTCAGCAGCTTCAAGTTCCTGGGTGTCCACATCACTGAGGAACTCACATGGTCCGTCCACACTGAAGTCGTTGTGAAGAAGGCTCATCAGCACCTCTTCTTCCTGAGACGGCTGAGGAAGTTTGGAATGAACCGCCACATCCTCACACGGTTCTACACCTGCACTGTAGAGAGCATTCTGACTGGCTGTATCTCCGCCTGGTACGGCAATAGCACCGCCCACAACCGCAAAGCACTGCAAAGGGTGGTGCGAACTGCCAAACACATCATCGGAGGTGAGCTTCCCTCCCTCCAGGAAATATATACAAGGCGGTGTGTGAAAAAAGCTCGGAGGATCATCAGAGACTCCAGCCACCCGAGCCATGGGCTGTTCTCACTGCTACCATCAGGTAGGCGGTATCGCAGCATCAGGACCCGCACCAGCCGACTCCATGATAGCTTCTTCCCCCAAGCAATCAGACTTCTGAACTCTTGATCTCCCACGATCAAAATACATCAGCACTGCACTTTATTACTCTTACTCTTATATCTCACACCGGACTGTCATAAATTATATTATTATTATTATTATATTATGTTCTCTCTTAACAACTGACTATCAACCGACAGCCTGAATGTCAATACAGTACAATACTGTACATTCTATATATATATATATATATATATATATATATATATATATATATATATATATATATATATATATATATATATATATACACTATATTGCCAAAAGTATTCGCTCACCTGCCTTTATGAACTTAAGTGACATCCCATTCTTAATCCATAGGGTTTAATATGATGTCGGCCCACCCTTTGCAGTTATAACAGCTTCAACTCTTCTGGGAAGGCTTTCCACAAGGTTTAGGAGTGTGTTTATGGGAATTTTTGACCATTCTTCCAGAAGCGCATTTGTGAGGTCAGACACTGATGTTGGACGAGAAGGCCTGGCTCGCAGTCTTCACTCTAATTCATCCAAAGGTGCTCTATCGGGTTGAGGTCAGGACTCTGTGCAGGCCAGTCAAGTTCTTCCACACCAAACTCGCTCATCCATGTCTTTATGGACCTTGCTTTGTGCACTGGTGCGCAGTCATGTCGGAACAGGAAGGGGCCATCCCCAAACTGTTCCCACAAAGTTGGGAGCATGGAATTGTCCAAAATCTCTTGGTATGCTGAAGCATTCAGTGTTCCTTTCACTGGAACTAAGGGGCCAAGCCCAGCTCCTGAAAAACAACCCCACACCATAATCCCCGATCCACCAAACTTCACAGTTGGCACAATGCAGTCAGACAAGTACCGTTCTCCTGGCAACCGCCAAACCCAGACTCGTCCATCAGATTGCCAGATGGAGAAGCGTGATTCGTCACTCCAGAGAACGCGTCTCCACTGCTCTAGAGTCCAGTGGCGGCGTGCTTTACACCACTGCATCTGACGCTTTGCATTGCACTTGGTGATGTATGGCTTGGATGCAGCTGCTCGGCATGGAAACCCATTCCATGAAGCTCTCTACGCACTGTTCTTGAGTTAATCTGAAGGCCACATGAACTTTGGAGGTCTGTAGCGATTGACTCTGCAGAAAGTTGGCGACCTCTGCGCACTATGCGCCTCAGCATCTGCTGACCCCGCTCTGTCATTTTACGTGGCCTACCACTTCGTGGCTGAGTTGCTGTCATTCCCAATCACTTCCACTTTGTTATAATACCACTGACAGTTGACTGTGGAATATTTAGTAGCGAGGAAATTTCACGACTGGACTTGTTGCACAGGTGGCATCCTATCACAGTACCACGCTGGAATTCACTGAGCTCCTGAGAGCGGCCCGTTCTTTCACAAATGTTTGTACAAGCAGTCTGCATGCCTAGGTGCTTCATTTTATACACCTGTGGCCATGGAAGTGATTGGAACACCTGAATTCAATTATTTGGATGGGTGAGCGAATACTTTTGGCAATATAGTGTATATATATATATATATACTTTTTTTTATATATATATTTTAATTTGTAATTTTTATTGAATAATGTGTATCTATATAGTAAAAAAAAAAAAAAACAGCGTATTGTATACTGTACAGTGTATGTTATTATTTGTGTGTAATTATGTGTATAACAGATGTTTAAATTGTGTTGTGTTAATTTGATGTTATTGTAAATTGGTATATGTCTCATCACTGTCACGACTGCTATGTTGATTGGAACTGCACCCAAGAATTTTACACACCATTGCGCTTGTGTATATGGCTGTGTGACAATAAAGTGATTTGATTTGATTTTGATTTGGTACTTGTAATTAGATTGTTTTTTAAAATTTTTATTGTGTCTCAGATTAGTTACTTTTATGTATTACATGATTACGTATCGATGACATTAGTCTTGACCTTAAAAGAATCGCTAAGACTCGGACTGTCTAATAGCACATTGTTGTTTGATTTCATGTTAACTAATGCCTAGTGGGTACAACACGACTCAAGCTCGTCTCCTTTGATGTTTTGAGTTGGCAACTGGTCTGTGACAAAAAGTCGTAAATCTCATGGCGAATGGTCGTGTATTGTGCGCGCTCCTGCTGAGAATAGTCCCAGATGCTACGACAGTTTTGAAAACAGCTTGAAATCTAGACGTCTTGTCATCAGGTGTGAGCACTGTACCGACGAGTAGGAGACCATTATGAGCCAAAACCAATTAAATATAGAGAGAGCGCAAGAGGAGTGAAAGGTATTAGGAAGCAGAAGACAAAGATATTTAGAAAATAAAATACAATTTCACCCACATCTCCCTACCTGCTGTCTTTATTATTTTGAGCTGTTTTTATAATGTTTTTCCTTTGCAAATTAGCGTGAAAAAGCTTAAAAATGGGTCTGAGCTTTTCTTTCATGTTTGTTGAAAAAGGAGAGCAAGGTATTGGGTAACAGGAGACAAAAATAATTTGAAAATAAATTAAAACATCACCCACATCTCCCTACTCACTGTTTTTAATTATTTCCAGCAGTTTTTTAAAATAATTTTTTTCTTTTGCAAAGGGTGCCAATAAGCAGAAAAACGGGTGCGAGCTGTTTATTGACATGTTATCAGTAATAAAGTGTGCAAGTTTGTGAATGAATTTCGTTATCTTAATTTTAAGATGCATTTTGGGCGATCTGTTTGAAACGGGATGATGCTAAAGGCAGCTATAATGGCTGTTTTTTTCGAAGCAGCGAAATGAACATGCACAATAGGGACACATATGAGCAGCATGCACACTAGAAGCTCAGTTACAGGAACTGCCTCAGTCGGGAACGAATGGTCCTATGGTTGAGACACTACAGTCCTGTATTGTGCGCACCAGCACAATGAAAAGCAAGACTGTAACCCTATTCGGACGGCAGTTGTTTCTCAGGGTGATGTCTGTAAAAGTACATTTTCATGGCTTCTCTGTGATAAAACTCATGCGTTCTGATGACATTTAAATCATGGGGGATGAGCGAGACTTTTTATCGATCACATGATTGCAGCTGCGCTTGTTATATTGATAATTCATCAATCCACAAACTGTGTCCTCTGTATTTGTGTTTAAATATGTTTGGAATTACACTTATGTGAAAATATTTGAGGGAACCGCGCTGCAAAGCGCTGTTGACATTTATAGTGTACATTTTCACATACGCAGCAAGCCAAAATTCTTGCGAAGAGCAATTTTAACGAATCAAGAAACTGTAGGGACAAGACTGTTTATCAACTCAGCCAAATAAATCTGTCAATGGGAGTACGCATGTTTCGTCACCCGCATCATCTTAGTTGCGCTGCTTGCACGCTTTTTCTTAAGCGCACTCAAGGAAATATAGAAGCCGCACATATCAAGGACAGTAAAGATAGTTAAAATGAAATTTGAGGAGCTATGATAAAAAATGGTTTTCTTATGTTTTATCTATCAAAATGACAGACATCATTTGAAATGATCTGTCAGTATTTAAAAAGTGGAGGTGGAAATTAATCCTTTTAAATAAGATAGACATTAACCCGGTAACCTCTGGGACTACTCGACCTGTATAAACAAGTAGTCATGCAGGCCCTATGTATAAATGTATTTAGTAAACCTTTCTACATTAAAACGTGATATACTAAAATTATTACATTGCTGCCATAATAATGGAACATTTCAAAATTTTACGTGATCTGGCTCTCGTTTTTCTTTCCCTTCTACTTAAGAGTTCCCACTGGTTCCCAAGTGGAGTGGCGACGCAATTTTATTATTGTGAATCATTTCAAAAATGTCTGTTACACAATCCTCCAACTGTCACATCTGTCCATTACTGCCAGAGCTGTTATCACACGCAGTGCAAACGTACGGCATTTAGCAGTGGTCAAAAAGGATTTCCAAAACGGCTTTTGGGTTATGAACTCAGAGTTGTGGACTCGGACGGTAATTAAATTACCACACGACCTTGGTGTTTGTCAAAAAACAGTAGATAATTTGGCTGGGAATTTTCTCGTGGGAGGAAAAACACCGACATTTCGTATTCGGACGGCAATAAAATAATTGACTACCGCCTGTAAATGTGGAATTACCTCACGTTCCCATGAAAAATAATTGCCGTCCGAATAGGGCTTATGAGTCGCAGTGTCGACGGCAAATCGTGTAGTGTACGCTTGACTTAATGTTTAATGAAAAGTATAAATTGGTATTTAATACACTTTACATTTTATTCTCATCAAAACATTCAATAAGTAATCCAAAAGATTAGATTGCCTAAAAAAGTGTAATCTAAAAGATTGCTACTGATTACAGTTTATGTAATGTGTAATTAGAACAAGATTGCAGTACAGAAATAATCTACCCAACACTGTCCATCACATGTACGTACCTTTGTTTAAAACAGGGGTGGGGAACATTTTTTCCATTAAGGGCCATTTGAGTATTTACGAAATTATTCGCGGGCCATACAATTGTTTGCAATTTCTGATTGTGGGTTGAAATTAATGTAAATGCATTCCGTTACGTGCTCACACACCAAAAACACTAAAAGGTCTGTCTGTTATACAATATTTTGTGTTGTTATCATTTAAAATTATTTTTAAACATTATTTGAAAGGAACATTTTTTTTCAGGTTAATTGAATCAAGGCTATTTTTTACTTTTCAAATTATTTCTCAAATGGCCTCGCGGGCCTTATACGGCCCTGAGGCCTGACGTTCCCCACCCCTGGTTTAAAACATTAAAAACCCAACCCCTACTAATTTAAGTTGTTTTGTCATTTGTTCTGATTGAATTGAAACCTGACACTAAAAGTTGACCTACTCAGACTAGAGGATAAGATGCCTTGTTGAGCTTTGTGTCAAACTTAAGTTTAACAGTCCAGATGGGGTTACTGTCTTCAGTGGAATAGTAAGCTTTGAAAAACATTCTGCTAGCTGTGTAAGGATGCATATCTATAGTCCTGCTGTGTTTATTGCATTTTGGGTTAAAAATGACGTCAGGAGGGCAAATCAGCCTGCCAATGAGTGGCACATTCTGTCAGTGACCCTCTCACGTGTGTGTATGTCCCAGCATGTGCCCTCCAGCACATTAGCAACATGCAAAGGGAACACCATTGATTTCTATTTGGCACCACACTGTGGAACACCAGCCAACTCTCTCACTATTTCTCCCATTTTACCAGTCAGGAGCTTCAAAATTATCAAAAGTGATGAAATATGCTGCTCTCTTGCAGGGGAAGGTGTGACCCAGGAAAAAATGGAGTGAATTTAATTGCTAACCATGAGCTGCTCTAAGGTGTTTTGAACTCATGTAGCATTCTGACTGCAGGGAGTCCACTGGCATCAATGCTAGTTGCAGTTTTGCTGGTTGCAAAAACCTTTTCTTTTATTGACTACAACACCTTGCTTGGTAGCAAAGCAGTCTTGTGCCATGCCAAAATTCATGCCAGAGCTTTTCAGACTTTTTGAACAGCTATATAATTTATGAAATATAAAGGCAGCTATATGTTTATATTGTGCTAGAAAAATAGAATATAGTATAGAATAGTAATAGTATGTCAAATTAGGTATAGTCAAAAAGGTTGAGAACCTTTGCCTTAGCAGCCCAGGGCCTCTGGATTTAAAGGCTGATAATTGTCATTCACCTAGCTGCTGCAGATGCGTAAACAGGCTTTCGCAGTAGAAGTTTGTGGCTGCACTGTGCATTAGTATGCCCACAGTAGTAGACATCTTACAATCTAATTGTTTTACTGAGTGGCTTTAACATGTATTGGTATATTTTAAATAAACATCATTTGAGAAGTTGACTTAAAGATTAATAGTTTGGCACTGTGGGTCAGCCCTATATGCCTCTACAAGTAATCAGATCCCAGCTACACACCCACTTTTGCCATTCTAAAGATAGCTTCCTGTGATCAATAAAAGTCATGCAGGCAGCGGTTTAACAGTTTGTATATTGGAAACACACTCCAACATGTAATCAATCACTCGCTTTAGAGCAAGCCCACTTTTTCCTCCCCCTTCCACGTGCCCCTATATTTGTGTCTCTTAAAGCCTATATCAGTATCTCTTCCTTTTTTCCCCCAATTCTCTGGCTCCCTCAATTTACCATATAGATATTTTGATAAGCACCCAAATCACAGCACATGTATTGACAGATGTTTGGTGGTTGTTCAAAGAGGCATTTTTTGCCCATCTTTTTTTTTTACTCAGCTCCAGCAGTCATAGCTGTTTTTTTCATTGGCTGTTGCTTTTTTAACCGGCCAGTGCTGCTACTCTCATCAAAGCCTATTGATTCAAACAGCTTTTTTCAATGTTGCCGCTCAGGGAGGAAGAGGCAGGGTGGCTCAGAGATAGATAGAGAGAGAGAGGAAGGGGAAACTTTTTTTTTCATGGGACAGGGCTTTAAGCTGCCGCAGCTTTGAATTCTCATGCTTCTCTCTCGGCAGGGCTAACAGACAGTGTATGGAAGCACACTGATCACCCAGAATGACGAGTGCTGCTCCAGCCCGGAAACCATATCGAAAGGCACCTCCGCAGCACTGTGAGTCACGCCACACTGTGCCAGTGTTCAGAGAGGATGTAAGTGGGAGTGCCCTGCCGTCCGTCAACTCGGCATCATCAGCCCAGCCTGACCCCTTCCAGGTAATTTCTCCTCGAAATCATTCACCCATTTTTCAGCGTACACGGTTTGCAGACCCTTACTCACGATGTCCTGAGAAACCTTCGTGGCCGCAAGTGTCAGACAGTGAGCTGGACGTCTCCAGTCTGTCTAGCTTGGAACTCAGTGTCCTCCCCCCACCACGGATCTTCAGCCATGGTTCCCTCGATGTGAGACTTCCTACCAAGCATCAGAAGCAACAAGAAATGAACCGCTTTATCAGTCGTAGTGACAATCTACTGGCGCTCTCTGATGAAGATGATATCTCCTCCTCAGAAGGCACCCAACAGTGCATCCAAGGCTGCTCCCCGTCGTACTCCAGCAGGAGTGTTGAGCGCTCCTTGGTCTTCAAAGAGAAAGCTGAGATACTTGTACCTAGGGAACAGCAGCAACTACCCCATGCTGCTTCTTTTATGTATGCCCATCCACCCAAGGGTATCCTCAAGCAATCTCATCAGTTGAGAGTGCAGTCTTACGACAGTCTGCGCAAATCCAAGTCGGCAGAGATGCTTGGCCAGACGCAAAGTCGCGGGCGCAGCAGGAAACCCAAAAGCATGTCCTTGGATAGGGAAAGAGGCATAGAGAACTCTCCCATGGGACGTGCTGCGTCCACATCATCAACATCCCCCAGCTCTGTGCCACCAGATTGGAAGATACAACTTTTAGAGGAAAAGATTAAGTTTTCCCAGTTTCTGGATGAAATCACCTACCGGGTCTTGAGCCCTGCAAGCCTAAAGATGCTGGGCGGCAAGTTGCCAGAGCCAGCATTGTCTTCAAAAGGGAGCCAAACTAAGCACCAAAACAATCCCCAACATCCTGAAAAACAAGAGAGAAGCCGACCTTGGGATGAGTGGGCTGCCCACCATAGCAGGGCAACCTGGAAATCAAGGGAGGGAAGACCTAATACCTGGCATATCTCAGCAGACAGTCCAGAGAGGGTGTCACACAAGCAACATGTAGATGCCCATCAGGAAGGGGCTCGTCCTAAAGCTGAGGGCCCAATTTACAGCAAGGTGCAGGGTGGGGAATATTCAGAATGGGATGATAGGTTTCCACGGGGGATTCAGAACCAGCCTCAACCTCATCAGTTGTCCCATCTAGAGAGCAGAGCCCTGCAAAAGGACAATACGGATAAATCAGGACTACAGAAGGGTGATATTCCCACCATTTGTGTGGAGGGTGAAAAAACACCTTTATCAAAAGCGACTGCCTTTTCTATATTATCACAGATCAAGGTATGTCATTGACTTGATTTCTTTGGCTTTGCCCCAGTTCATGTGCAGTCCATTCATACATTACATATCTTACCTACCACAATTGTTACCTTTAAAACAATTTCCGTGGAACACAAAGTGTTTTGACAAATGTTGCACTGCTCTTTTTTTCAAACAAGGAAAACAGACAGTGACCAGGGTCTGTCGAGCTCCAAAATTACAAAAATAGCACCATTAAAGAATTGTAAAAATATTCCATATGACTTGTGCACTTTGTTCAAAGTCTTTTGAAGCCATTATTTATTGAAAGTCTTCCGTAGATGAAGATGTGAGATTTCCTCGTATGATTAAAATACTTGAGTCTCGTTACGACATCCATTCTCGCAATCATTTTTATGGCAAGTTTATTTCTTATATAGTGATGGACAGATTCTGAACATTGAATATACGTTGAGTTGAATTTGAATTGCTCTTTATGTTGATGTATGTAGCATAATAATGCAGGTATTAAGTTAAAATGTTGAGTTAGTTATTAGAGAAAACGTTTTTTTATTTAAGGACCCTAACGAAAATTAACCACGGTTTTATGCAGTAATACAATATGTGATTACTATGATTTCACTACAGATACTTAACTATGTTTAAACTATGGTTACTGTAGTAAAGCCATAGTGATTTGTAGTGAGGGCAAATCTCTTGAAGTGTTTGTTACCAAATAGAATATTTTTTACTTTGGATTTGGCTGTATTATTTTTTTTTTTTTTCTGAACATAACGAATGCCGAACCGTACAGAAACCATGACTCTAAAACCGTGATACAAACCACACCATAAGAAATTTGAACCATTACACCCCTAATATATATATATATATATATATATATATATATATATATTATACAGGTGCATCTCAATAAATTAGAATGTCGTGGAAAAGTTCATTTATTTCAGTAATTCAACTCAAATTGTGAAACTCGTGTATTAAATAAATTCAATGCACACAGACTGAAGTAGTTTAAGTCTTTGGTTCTTTTAATTGTGATGATTTTGGCTCACATTTAACAAAAACCCACCAATTCACCATCTCAAAAAATTAGAATACATCATATGACCAATAAAAAAAAACATTTTTAGTGAATTGTTGGCCTTCTGGAAAGTATGTTCATTTACTGTATATGTACTCAATACTTGGTAGGGGCTCCTTTTGCTTTAATTACTGCCTCAATTCAGCGTGGCATGGAGGTGATCAGTTTGTGGCACTGCTGAAGTGGTATGGAAGCCCAGGTTTCTTTGACAGTGGCCTTCAGCTCATCTGCATTTTTTGGTCTCTTGTTTCTCATTTTCCTCTTGACAATACCCCATAGATTCTCTATGGGGTTCAGGTCTGGTGAGTTTGCTGGCCAGTCAAGCACACCAACACCATGGTCATTTAACCAACTTTTGGTGTTTTTGGCAGTGTGGGCAGGTGCCAAATCCTGCTGGAAAATGAAATCACCATCTTTAAAAAGCTGGTCAGCAGAAGGAAGCATGAAGTGCTCCAAAATTTCTTGGTAAATGGGTGCAGTGACTTTGGTTTTCAAAAAACACAATGGACCAACACCAGCAGATGACATTGCACCCCAAATCATCACAGACTGTGGAAACTTAACACTGGACTTCAAGCAACTTGGGCTATGAGCTTCTCCACCCTTCCTCCAGACTCTAGGACCTTGGTTTCCAAATGAAATACAAAACTTGCTCTCATCTGAAAAGAGGACTTTGGACCACTGGGCAACAGTCCAGTTCTTCTTCTCCTTAGCCCAGGTAAGACACCTCTGACGTTGTCTGTGGTTCAGGAGTGGCTTAACAAGAGGAATACGACAACTGTAGCCAAATTCCTTGACATATCTGTGTGTGGTGGCTCTTGATGCCTTGACCCCAGCCTCAGTCCATTCCTTGTGAAGTTCACCCAAATTCTTGAATCGATTTTGCTTGACAATCATAAGGCTGCGGTTCTCTCGGTTGGTTGTGCATCTTTTTCTTCCACACTTTTTCCTTCCACTCAACTTTCTGTTAACATGCTTGGATACAGCACTCTGTGAACAGCCAGCTTCTTTGGCAATGAATGTTTATGGCTTACCCTCCTTGTGAAGGGTGTCAATGATTGTCTTCTGGACAACTGTCAGATCAGCAGTCTTCCCCATGATTGTGTAGCCTAGTGAACCAAACTGAGAGACCATTTTGAAGGCTCAGGAAACCTTTGCAGGTGTTTTGAGTTGATTAGCTGATTGGCATGTCACCATATTCTAATTTTTTGAGATAGTGAATTGGTGGGTTTTTGTTAAATGTGAGCCAAAATCATCACAATTAAAAGAACCAAAGACTTAAACTACTTCAGTCTGTGTGCACTGAATTTATTTAATACACGAGTTTCACAATTTGAGTTGAATTACTGAAATAAATGAACTTTTCCACGACATTCTAATTTATTGAGATGCACCTGTATATATATATATATATATATACATACATACATACATACAGTACTGTGCAAAAGTTTTAGGCACTTGGGAAAAATGTTGCATAGTGAGGATGTATTCAAAAATAATGCCATAAATAGTTTTCATTTATCAATTAACATAGTACAAAGTCCAGTAAACATAAAAAAAGCTAAATCAACATTTGGTGTGACTACCTTCGCATTTAAAACAGTGTATATATATATATATACCGATCAGCCACAACATTAAAACCACCTGCCTAATATTGTGTAGGTCCCCCTCGTGCCGCCAAAACAGCGCCAACACGCATCTCAGTAGCATTCTGATATTATATTCTTCTCACCACAATTGTACAGAGTGGTTATCTGAGTTACCGTAGACTTTGTCAGTTCAAACCAGTCTGGCTATTCTGGCTATTCTCTGACCTCTCTCATCAGCAAGGCATTTCTTTCCACAGAACTGCTGCTCACTGGATATTTTTGGCACCATTCGGAGTAAATTCTAGAGACCATTGTGCGTGAAATTCCCAGGAGATCAGCAGTTACAGAAATACTCAAATCACCCCGTCTGGCACAAGCAATCATGCCACACTCCAAATCACTGTGATTAAATTTTTTCCCCATTCTGATGGTTGATGTGAACATTAACTGAAGCACCTGACCCATATCTGCATGATTTTATGCACTGCACTGCTGCCACACGATTGGTTGATTAGATAATTGCATGGATGATTGTTGGTGCTAGACAGGCTGGTTTGAGTATTTCTGTAACTACTGATCTCCTGGGATTTTCACACACAACAGTCTCTAGAATTTACTCAGAATGGTGCCAAGAGCAAAAAACATCCAGTGAGTGGCAGTTCTGTGGACGGAAATGTCTTGTTGATGGGAGAGGTCAACAGAGAATGGCCAGACTTGTTCGAACTGACAAACTCTACGGTAACTCAGATAACCACCTTGTATAATTGTGGTGAGAGGAATATCATCTCAGAATTCTATTCTGAGACGTGGGTTGGCGCTGTATTCGCGGCATAAGGGGACCTATACTGTATTAGGCAGGTGGTTTTAATGTTGTGGCTGATCGGTGTATATGTGTGTGAAGATGCCCCCTTCTAGGTTTGCCTAATATCTTTTTCAGTGTTCAGTTGCATTAAAGTCAAGTTGTTTACAAGCTTTATCTACATTGACAAATGTTAAAAAAGCATTGCCTTATTCTGCTCTATGGGATATGGTGGCTATTTAAAACTGTCAGACTTTCATAGCATCACTAGGCATGTGCTTATTGACATGTTCGGCAAAAAGCACAGCATACAATTTCAAATGCCTCCCCTGCATCCTTACTGTTCTGTTTAATTTTCACAGGAACTGTAAAATACATTTGCTTAAACTGTAATGCTTCATTTAAACTTGTCCCAATGCAAAACACATTTTTATTGCAATTAGTTGATTTACTGTATGTGTACTGTAAACTTAACTGGCACATTAAAGTGTGGCAGTATAAATCGTTTCCTAAATGTGAATTACCATTCAGCTGCAAGCTTAAAGGTGCATTCAGTAATTTGGGGCTAATATACAGTATGTTCGTAATGGACAGTTTTCAGCAGTGTTTACAAACGCAACCGGAAAGCAACAAGTAATTTTATTTTCTTTGTTATCACAGCTATAGTAAGGGGGGCCCATCTACCGCCACCCCTATGAAACGGCATACGTCTTCGTTCATTTAGTACAGATAGCTTGGCACAGCGATTGTTGTGTGTTTTGTGTAAACCATGACTTTGGTTGCTTGGAAACAAAAGTTCACCAAATACAGTATTAATGACCATGTTAAATTTGATCATCAAAAACAATTCTAATCTTTCCTTTACCATAACATTCTGTATCGCTACATAATTGAGATTTATTTTATGCTAAGCAGTTCTCTAATAAAGGTAATAACTGTCTTTAGAAATAACGTGAAACGTAGACAGTCTCCAAAGATTATTGATATGAGGGACAATAATAATCTGTCCTTAACAGTAGAAGCATGTTTGCTTGATTTCTGACATGTGTTTTTAGACAAAGCAATTACACCGATCAGCCACAACATAAAACCACCTGCCTAATATTGTGTAGGTCCCCCTCGTGCTGCCAAAACATTACCAACCCACATCTCAAAATAGCATTCTGAGATGCTATTCTTCTCATCACAATTGTACAGAGCGGTAATCTGAGTTACCGTAGACTTTGTCAGTTTGAACCAGTCTGGCCATTCTCTGTTGACCTCTGTCATTAACAAGACATTTCCATCCACAGAACTGCCGCTCACTGGATGTTTTTTGCTTTTGGCACCATTCTGAGTAAATTCTAGAGACTGTTGTGCGTGAAAATCCCAGGAGATCAGCAGTTACAGAAATACTCAAACCAGCCCGTCTGGCACCAACAATCATTCATGAGATTATATAATCAGCCAATCGTGTGGCAGCAGTGCAGTGCATAAAATCATGCAGATTGGGGTCAGGAGCTTCAGTTAATGTTCACATCATCCATCAGAATGAGGAAAAAAGTTGATATCAGTGATTTGGACCGTGGCATGATTGTTGGTGCTAGACGGGCTTGTTTGAGTATTTCTGTAACTGCTGATCTCCTGGGATTTTCACACACAACAGTCTCTAGAATTTTCTCTGAATGCTGCCAAAAACAAAAAAACATCCAGTGAGCAGCAGTTCTGTGGACGGAAATGCCTTGTTAATGACAGAGGTCAACAGAGAATGGCCAGACTGGTTCGAACTGACAAAGTCTACGGTAACTCAGATAACCACTCTGTACAATTGTGGTGAGAAGAATATAATATCAGAATGCTGTTCTGAGATGCGGGTTGGCACTGTTCTGGCGGAACGAGGGGGACCTACACAATATTAATTTTGTGGTTTTAATGTTGTGGCTGATCGGTGTATATTATAGTATTAATAAATAACTTTAGAAATTACCTCAAACTCTGACATTTTCCAGATGCAAATGATATTCCAGAGCTGTCGGGGGCAGCAGAGACGATCATGCTGATCCACGTCGATAGATGGCAACACTAATGTCGTATTGGTACTTAACGTACACGAAGAAGAGCAATGCTAACGCTAGCTAGAGAACTGCTGCATGCCCCTTTAAGATGTTAACATTTTATTTTACAGTGCTCATGTTACTGTGTATTAAATTTGTAATTACTGACTGTAATTACTACATACTAATAAACTGCAGGTACTTGCTGTGTAATTATTTTATTGCGCTGTTTGTGCTTACTGTTATGACTATAGAAATTAATAATAATATATATGTACATTTGTAACACACACACTGTAAAATAAACAGTTACCAATTCTTTTAAGAAGCTTTGACATTTAGATATTACTGAATTATGACCATAGATAAGATAAGGTCAGATATATGTCGGCATATATATATATATGTTTGTGTATACTGCTTTATGAAATCTCTAATGTTTGTGTATGATGACATTCCATTTACACACTAAAGTGATGTTCTTTCTTGCAGGAGTCCTTATCAGATGCCGACAGGATAAAGTAAGTCTATTTTATTCTCCTCACTGTAATGTCTATAATTTTAGTCTTTAGAGGACGAATTTCATGAAAAATGTCAAGAGATTTCTAGGTCTATTTCACCTAGACTCCATGTTTTGTGTGCAGTTTTGGCCTTTTTAACTTTTGTGCTGAAATAGCATCTATTTCTTTTTGAGATTCAACCTAGAATTTGTTATTGTCAGGCACTTGAATGGCACTGTATTCTTATTTGTTTCAGTACTCTACTGGTTCTGCATATGTTCCAGTAGCCTTGTATTATTTGTGGCATGTACTGAAGTGTGTCAGCCAAGTGTTAGGTGGCATGAGCCACCTCTTCTGACCCTACACAAAGCTAATTATTGTGTGGCCTGGTTGGCCAAGAGCCAATCAGGTGAGGACACACCCTTGTGGTATCACCAGATGATTAGCCTAGAAACTCCAGAGGGGTGAGACTCAGGCATATGGGGGTGTAAGGTGGTCAGGGCTGGGTTATATGAAATAGGATGTTTGGCAAGAGGACTTCTGGAGAGCTTCTGTAGCTCAACAGGTAGAGCATAGTTCGAGCAACACCAAGGTCACCAATGTATTTAACATATTGTAGTATCTATTAGAGCTGCACGATTCTGGATACATTTTTGCTTAAAATAAAGATTGCGATTCTCTCATGAATCTGAAGAAAAAATGCTTATTTCAGTGATTTACAAAACCTGGACATAAGGGTATTAAACAAAGTAACAT
This sequence comes from Myxocyprinus asiaticus, assembly GCF_019703515.2. Classification (NCBI taxonomy): domain Eukaryota; kingdom Metazoa; phylum Chordata; class Actinopteri; order Cypriniformes; family Catostomidae; genus Myxocyprinus; species Myxocyprinus asiaticus. Next base: position 10,102,369 of record NC_059366.1, read on the forward strand.
GCAATTTACTGGAGGTTCTGATAAAATGTTCTTTGCTTCAATCTATGCAAAAATGCAATAAAGGTGTAAATAAAATATATTATTTTAAAATGTCCTTAGCCCACTACCTAACACATTATAAACCAAATAGCACCTTGTTCTTCTTTCGGCTGCTCCCGTTTGGGGTCGCCACAGCAGACCATCCGTGATCCGCATGTTTGACTTGGCACAGGTTTTACGCCGGATGCCCTCCCTGACGCAAACCCCAGTGGCTGGGGAACTCTCACTCACACCTACGGGGCAATTTTAGAGTCTCCAATTCACTTAACCTGCATGTTTTTGGACTTGTGGAGGAAACCGGGGCACCCGGAGGAAACCCACGCGAACACAGGGAGAACATGCAAACTCTACACAGAAAGGCCCAGTTGAACCCGGGACCTTCTTGCTGTGAGGCGACGGAGCTCTAACCACTAAGCCACCGTACCACCCAAACAGCACCTTGTTACTATTGCAAAAAACAACAAAACAAATCCTGTTAAAAAGTGCATAAAGTTTCTCACATGCTAAGTAAAAAGCAAAATGAGCGGAATAAAGCTTCATTAACAGTTCTATGTTAACTTAGTGTTGCACTGGTAAGCAAATATGCAATTAAAAACTGTTATTTTACAAAAGTTTTATTAAAAAAATTGTTTTGATTAAAAACCACCTTTAGTGTTTGTTTGTTTTTTGTTTTTGTTTTTTTGTTTTTTTGGCAAAAATAGCTTCAAGCTTTTAAAGAAATATTCAAGAGCCAGTAATTAAATAGAGAACAGAGTAAACAGTGCTTTAAGTGTTTCAGCAATAGTAGCAATTAAACATTGAAAAAAAAAAAAAAACATTAAAAAGTAATTTAATGCAAAATGAAACTACTTAAAGATTTGACATTCTGATTTGATGCAGTAAGTCAAATGTCTTAATGCCTATAACAGACAGCATGCAGCTTTTATATATTTAGTATCTATTTATATCTATAGTTTGTTCATTTGAAATGCCCTGCAACATCATTAAACACAGGCATCTCTCACACAGATTTGGCGTTTTAATTATGATGGCATTGTATACTTAATAATAATATATGTAAATTAATACATACAGGTGCATCTCAATAAATTAGAATGTCGTGGAAAAGTTCATTTATTTCAGTAATTCAACTCAAATTGTGAAACTCGTGTATTAAATGAATTCAATGCACACAGACTGAAGTAGTTTAAGTCTTTGGTTCTTTTAACTGTGATGATTTTGGCTCACATTTAACAAAAACCCACCAATTCACTATCTCAAAAAATTAGAATACATCATAAGACCAATAAAAAAAACATTTTTAGAGAATTGTTGGCCTTCTGGAAAGTATGTTCATTTACTCTATATGTACTCAATACTTGGTAGGGGCTCCTTTTGCTTTAATTACTGCCTCAATTCGGCGTGGCATAGAGGTGATCAGTTTGTGGCACTGCTGAGGTGGTATGGAAGCCCAGGTTTCTTTGACAGTGGCCTTCAGCTCATCTGCATTTTTTGGTCTCTTGTTTCTCATTTTCCTCTTGACAATACCCCATAGATTCTCTATGGGTTTCAGGTCTGGTGAGTTCGCTGGCCAGTTAAGCACATCAACACCATGGTCATTTAACCAACTTTTGGTGCTTTTGGCAGTGTGGGCAGGTGCCAAATCCTGCTGGAAAATGAAATCAGCATCTTTAAAAAGCTGGTCAGCAGAAGGAAGCATGAAGTGCTCCAAAATTTCTTGGTAAACGGGTGCAGTGACTTTGGTTTTCAAAAAACACAATGGACCAACACCAGCAGATGACATTGCACCCCAAATCATCACAGACTGTGGAAACTTAACACTGGACTTCAAGCAACTTGGGCTATGAGCTTCTCCACCCTTCCTCCAGACTCTAGGACCTTGGTTTCCAAATGAAATACAAAACTTGCTCTCATCTGAAAAGAGGACTTTGGACCACTGGGCAACAGTCCAGTTCTTCTTCTCCTTAGCCCAGGTAAGACGCCTCTGACGTTGTCTGTGGTTCAGGAGTGGCTTGACAAGAGGAATACGACAACTGTAGCCAAATTCCTTGACACGTCTGTGTGTGGTGGCTCTTGATGCCTTGACCCCAGCCTCAGTCCATTTCTTGTGAAGTTCACCCAGATTCTTGAATCGATTTTGCTTGACAATCATAAGGCTGCGGTTCTCTCGGTTGGTTGTGCATCTTTTTCTTCCACACTTTTTCCTTCCACTCAACTTTCTGTTAACATGCTTGGATACAGCACTCTGTGAACAGCCAGCTTCTTTGGCAATGAATGTTTGTGGCTTACCCTCCTTGTGAAGGGTGTCAATGATTGTCTTCTGGACAACTGTCAGATCAGCAGTCTTCCCCATGATTGTGTAGCCTAGTGAACCAAACTGAGAGACCATTTTGAAGGCTCAGGAAACCTTTGCAGGTGTTTTGAGTTGATTAGCTGATTGGCATGTCACCATATTCTAATTTTTTGAGATAGTGAATTGGTGGGTTTTTGTTAAATGTGAGCCAAAATCATCACAATTAAAAGAACCAAAGACTTAAACTACTTAAGTCTGTGTGCATTGAATTTATTTAATACACGAGTTTCACAATTTGAGTTGAATTACTGAAATAAATGAACTTTTCCACGACATTCTAATTTATTGAGATGCACCTGTATATTAAAATTTGAATAAATGTATCAATATTTTAATAAATAAAAAAGTAACAAACTTATTAATATAAAACATTTTTCTTTTATTATAAAATATATTTGTCATACTTGAAATCCCTAAATTTAGTGATAAATGATTGTAGCAGTGCTTAATAATTATGTGATTAATAATATGTATCATTTAAACATTATAATTGTCACATTTCTGGAGCGCTTTATAACTGTGTACAAATGCCTGTTAACCAGATTTAGGGGGTTTTAAGTATGATGGCGTCATACTTTTGTAAATGATAAAAATAGAATATAATATAAATAATTAAACTTTCATATACAGTATAAACATTTATTGAATACATTCAATTTAAAATATTTTGATAAATATTTTTTCAATTAGGGCTGTGAATTGATAACAAATTTTTAACTAATCACACTTTTTTCTGTGATTAATCATGATTAAATTATGGTACAAGTTACATTACAAAAAACATAAAAAAAAGCATCAAATATATTGACTTTTTACTTTGTCTCAAAGAAATTGGTTAGTCATCATTTATTTTAATTATTTAAACATGTACATGTTAATTTAGTTTTTGCAGATAGTTAATTAGACCAATTTTTACAGGTATTATCTTTTGTACAAGTATATGTACACATGCCATAAAATCAGTGGACATGTAATTACAATTTGGGCTAAATCTTCTGTCATTTTACAGTGGCCTTATTTTAATAATAGGATAAAATGGGCAGATTCAATTTATATCAAACTTTATTGGCAAGGAAACTTAAGTGTACATTGCCAATGCATTATTAGACACTATGCATACTGATATAAAACATATTGAATGCTGAAGTTTAATTTGTTGAAGTTTAAAATCTAAAAACTATTATTTTCTCTGGCTGTCGTTCAGTTTCTTTAAGTATACCTGTCATTTTGCTGAACGTCCAGGTCCTGCAGTCTTTTGTGCACACGCTGGGTCTCTCTTGGGCGGTTTCGCTTTTAAAACTAGCTCAGATGAAAGTCAGTGAGCGTTTTCTGCAGCAGCTTGTCTGTATCTCTCGCCCACTACCAGATGAAGAATCTTAATTCTCCGTACAGTAAATTAGCTCCCATTTTCATTGTTTCCTGTTTATTATATCCTATTTTTAATGAATAAGCATGCACTACTTCACCTTCACACAATCAGTTTCTGTGCTAGGATGTGCAGTTGAGTCAAGCGAGTACCACCTGAAAATGTATATATGCCAATGTTAGCCACAGAAAGTGGGGAAAAACATTGGTGAAGTTTCGCCCATTGTACAAAAGTGCCTGGGTTTGTTCCTGATAGGCAGCAGATACCTTAACCCCACCCCCACCCAAATCAGAACCTGTAAGGCTGAGTAGCCTGCCAGGAACAACTCAGGACATCTTTCTCCTATTGTGTAAAGTTTCAGGAAGTAAAAAAAGAAAAAAGTATACAGCATTAATTGTGTACGTTTTTCGCGGAAATTAATGTGTTACATTTCCCAGCCCTAATTTAAATACATAAATATATTAATATTTTAATGAATATATACATAGTTTAATATAAAATTAATGTATTAAAATGTAATATTTTGTATAATATAAAATGTATAATTTGGCATACTCAAAACCCCTAAATTTAATGAAAAATTACTTTAAATGGCTTTATACTCATGCAAAACTGCAGTGATTGAGCTAAATAAAAATGCTTAAACTACTTTCCACCATGTTTATTGTAATCAAACTTCCTGTTAAAGGTTAGGGTTAGGCAGTTACTAGTTTATGTGATGTCTCCATGTACACTTGTTTCCTACGCCATTTGTTGTGCCCTTTGGACTGAGCATGTATGCTCCCTACGATTTGAAATCTCACTTAAGGTGGCCCGAATACTCTGTGAAGTCCACTTTGCAGCGCACTATCAGGCGACTGGAATGTACTTTTTCCCCTCTTGTACCCACCACACCTCAGGTGCTCACTGGGTTACTTAATTGGATCCACTGATCAGTGACATCTCGCCCTCTCTCCAGGGATTCAGGGATTCCAGGGCTTTTAACTCCAAATCCAACCATGCAGGTGTCACATGACTAGTGATGAGGTGCTTCTTTTAACACAGGTGTTCCAACACCAGTTTTTCACTTTTTTTTTTTATGTACTCCATAAGCTTTTCTGTTCTGTTCCGTTTGGTTTCATTTCCAATGGAATCAACGATATGAAGTCAACACCTCAGCTCTGGTATAACATTAAAGTCACTCTTTTTGTGCTATTCTTCAAGTTGCAGACTCTCCAACAATCAGCACAAAATGTGCAGGGCATTTTTGTGAGATTACTCATGTGTAGGAGTCTGACTCAGTGTTTTCTCCACCGGTTCGCTCATCTGACGTCAAACGGAAGCATGCAGGACACAGTCAGGAAGGCAGCTTTATTGATTAGCCTAGTTGTTTGCTTGATGGGTTGAGAGAGCTGAACTGTGTGTGAGGATGGGTTTCTCCATCATGTGTTTCCACCACCCTCTGGGTGGAAATTGCGAACAGATGCCGGCTATTGTTAACGCTTTGTGGAAGTTGCAAAAAAACCTTGTGAATCTGTTGTAATCTACTGCTTAGTTTTCCAATCTGCCATTATGTCTCACACATGGTCACGTGTTCTAGCCTTTCAAAGTATACTCCATTGACCGTCAGCCTATACTGATGTGTTCAGCAATTGCCTACTACAGTACGGCTGCTTTGTGATATTCTTTAGTACAGACAACTTCAGACACATGCATTGAGGACACGCACAGTTTTGCGAGACATAGCGGCAAACGGACATCCGAAGTTTTCTGCTTTAGATTTTTCCAACGAGCGATCGCCTGTAGATCTGACCATAATGATAGTTACAATTAGCTCGTGTAGGATCTCATGGGCCGAAGAATCATTAATGTCCGTGCTCCGAGGCCCCTGGAAATTCTTCAAAAACAATAAACTAAGAGCTGACAAAATGGCTCCCTTAATGAGAGTTCTTGGCACTTTAGCAGATTATGTACAGGATAAGATTACAGTTAAGTAAGTTTTGCAATTGTGACAGAGGTTATAGATTCAAAAGCTGTTTGCAGGAAATGATCACAATGCCTCTGGATCTCCTAATTAGTTTAGTTTAAGTGTAGCAAATTGGTTTATATTGAAGAACACTCTGTTTCTCTGGCGATCATGAAAAGAGCAGTCCCTCAGCAAATGGCCAATCATGTGATGGCTAACTGAAGGGTTGGAGGTGGGGGGGGGGGGTTCGCCAGAGAAACCTATTATTGGAAACCTAGTGTTCTTCAATATAAACCAATTTGCTACACTTAAACTAAACTAATTAGGAGATCCAGAGGCATTGTGATCATTTCCTGCAAACAGCTTTTGAATCTATAACCTCTGACACAATTGCAATACTTACTTTACTGTAATCTTATCCTGTACATAATCTGCTAAAGTGCCTAGAACTCTCATTCAAGGCTTAACCTAGTAATATACCTTGACAATCATGTTTCTCATAACGTGTAATGTATTATCCATGTTAAAACTAAAAAATGAATTAGTAGGAAGTCTTATCATGCATTATAACTGAATTTGAACTGTAATTAAATAAGGATGTACAAGTGTTTGGTAAGTAATTGATTGTCTCTTAAATTCCAGAATGATGGCGTGAAATATTTTCGGGTTATTTGCAGTTATAGTTTTCTTAAGAAATTCATGGTTAAAATGTTCAGTTTTGAGCGTGAATTTTAAGAATCCTTTACAAAAAGGATTGTAAATCAACTTTGAAAAGGACAGACAAGTTGTCCATGTTACTCTTAAAAGCCTCCTTTGGCTTAAAGCCTCTTTGGGGTGCGGCCAGTCTACACTCAAGACTCTGGTACCAAGGAAGAACTCTTGAGTCTTCTCTCTTCTCCGCTCTTCACTTCCTCTGCAGCTCCTCATTCCTCGGCACTCTTGCCCTCATGGTTTGCAGCCTCCGTGCCATGTAGAGTCCAGTGAAGTTCGGGACACGAAGTCCCGAGGAAGCCTCTCACTCTCTGCTCAGTCCTCCTTTCGGAAGGCCTTGCTTCAAAGCCCCACTTCATCATCCATCGACGCAACAGACAACAGCTATCCACAATCTTAACAGATGTCCAAAACATCTACGTAACCACCAGAACTTTCAACAAAGAGCCAAAGAACCAAGCAAACCTTTGCTGAAAGTACTGGTGTATTATTTAAATACTTCGGCTAACCCGATTGCAAATCGAGTTAGATTCAAAGAAGTATCGAATGGTTTCCAAGGCATTGTCTGTAGACTTCATAAAGTTTAATCTGTTTATTTAAATTAACAGTTTAATTTAATTCCTAACACATACTGTTCCTACACTCTTTACTTTATACTTTAACTGAGCTCTTCTTATCACACAAAGGCTCTGTTCCAAAAACCTAGTAAGCTGCTGTGCTGTGTACCGCCTACATAAGCAGGTACTTTCTAAAGGCCTATTCACATCAAATTCGTGACTAATTTGCGAGACGAACTGCCAACGAAAAATCTATTCACACTGTGACCAAAGTGGATAAAATGAAAAACAATGTCACCCCTGTACAGTAGGCAGCGTTTATTTTGTTCTACTGTACAAACATTGATTTCCTGCTCAGACCTTATTCAGCGGTCAGTGCATAAGATTAATATGTTCAACGCTGTTAAGGCATTTATTTAACTAATTAGGCATAACTGTTTCATTGTTGTTTCCATGTTTTTATTGCATTTTAATGGATGTAGAATTTATTTTATTTGAGTGCGATGAGTAGAGCCCTGTTGCATATGTCTTCCTTATATTTGGACATGTACTTTGCAACGTGTATACTCCAAACGGACTCCCAAACCCCACTTCTCTTTTTTTAATGCCTGGATAATATAACACAAGGTGCAGTGATAAAAGAAAATACACGTGGAATAAGTCAAGTCATTTAATAACCTTGGGAGAAACCAGGCTCACTGTGGGGGCCAGTTCCCCTCTGGCTAACCAGCATAAACATAATGCCAATATTAGTTATTTATGTGCAGTGCAGGTCATGGTTTAAAATTTGTGAACTAAATGTGTGTTAAGGGCCAGTGTTTATACGAAGATTTTGTATGAACTGTAAGATTAATGACTAATGTCTTTGAAGTTCAGCCTGGATTAACTGCAGAAGTTTACATTGATGCATTGTCCTTTGTTAATTGGCTGATGAAGGCTTTTGTTGGCAAAAGTCTATTGAATTTGAAATTGAAAGTCTATGTATTCCATTTCAAGAGTGTAGTCCATCATTAGAACAAGGTGATGCAGGCAGAGATCAGTGAGGTGCATCGCAGTTCAACCAGCAGGTCATTTCGTTGAGGTCTATCCTAAGTCCAAGGTTTGGGCAGTAGCATATGAAGTATTGCATGTCTTATGGTTGGAGCTGGCATCAGTTTGTCCTCTGAAGTCCATCGTAATATACTGAAGTGATGTCTGGCTGGCACCGGCTGCGTTTAGTCATCATCACTCAGAGACACATAGCAGTGGAGTCCCGACACTAAGCAGGAACAGAGGTGGATCTGGCTGTCTCTGGTAACCTCGGGATATGAATCCTGAGGTTGAGACAGGGAAACAAATAGAATAATATTAGCATAGAAGCCATTAAATTTTTTGCAGAGTTATATAGCATGATCAATTTTTCTGGTTCCGGCAGACCTAACTAAAGCAGCCTAATTGTGAGTTGATGGATAAATTAGGTGTATGCCTGGCTAAATAGATGTCTTTAGTAGAGCCCGACCAATATGGGATTTTTGAGACTGACACCGATTTTAGAGAGGGAGAATTCACAGATTACCGATATGTTGACTGATATAGCTAATTTTTGAGCTGGAATGAAAACAGACCTTTTCTATGTGGATTGTGCACCGATTTTGCACTGATATGACTATGCAAAGGTACTCAGAAGGATGCTTTCTTAAATATCTTTATCAAAGAACATTTGACATTATTATTATACATTGTCCACAAATTCTAGAAATGAACACTGAGAAAATAAAGAATAAATAAAAATACAATAAATAGCTTAATAAACATCAGTACTGTTAGTATAAGTTCATTGCTGACCACTTAAAAAATAAATAAAATAAAATAAACATCAGTACTGTATGTTTAGTATCAGTCAATTGCTGACCATTAAAATAAAGAATAAATTCAAATACAATAAATAGCTAAATAAAAATCAGTACTGTATGTTTAGTATCAGTCAATTGCCCACCATTAAAATAAAGAATAAATAAAAATAAAATAAATAGCTTAATTAACGTCAGTACTGTATGTTTAGTATAAGTCAATTGCTGACCATTTAAATAAAGAATAAATAAAAATAAAATAAATAGCTAAATAAACATCAGTATTGTTTAGTATCAGTCAATGGCTGACCATTTAAATAAAATTAAATAAATAGCTAAATAAACATCAGGGGCCAGTTGCACCAGCTATACGTACGTTACAACTTAGCCTAGTTGTGGCGTAAATGGGCACTAAGTCACAATTTACGCTCTTCTAAACATTTGAGCGTTGCACCATTACATTTATGTAGGACGTAACCCTACATATAAACTAAATATTTATGGAAGCCTCCGACCAGGAGCAACTGATGGAATAAAAAAGCAGACTCATTTAATGACATCAATGAGCTCATGTTTTGGTTGACAGGCATCAGTCCTTTCGACACATACACTATATTGCCAAAAGTATTCGCTCACCCATCCAAATAATTGAATTCAGGTGTTCCAATCACTTCCATGGCCACAGGTGTATAAAATGAAGCACCTAGGCATGCAGACTGCTTCTACAAACATTTGTGAAAGAATGGGCCGCTCTCAGGAGCTCAGTGAATTCCAGTGTGGTTACTGTGATAGGATGCCACCTGTGCAACAAGTCCAGTTGTGAAAGTTCCTCGCTACTAAATATTCCACAGTCAACTGTCAGTGGTATTATAACAAAGTGGAAGCGATTGGGAATGACAGCAACTCAGCCACGAAGTGATAGGCCACGTAAAATGACAGAGCGTGGTCAGCGGATGCTGAGGCGCATAGTGCGCAGAGGTCGCCAACTTTCTGCAGAGTCAATCGCTACAGACCTCCAAAGTTCATGTGGCCTTCAGATTAGCTCAAGAACAGTGTGTAGAGAGCTTCATGGAATGGGTTTCCATGGCCGAGCAGCTGCATCCAAGCCATACATCACCAAGTGCAATGCAAAGCGTCGGATGCAGTGATGTAAAGCACGCCGCCACTGGACTCTAGAGCAGCGGAGACGCGTTCTCTGGAGTGACGAATCACGCTTCTCCATCTGGCAATCTGATGGACGAGTCTGGGTTTGGCGGTTGCCAGGAGAACGGTACTTGTCTGACTGCATTGTGCCAACTGTGAAGTTTGGTGGAGGGGGGGATTATGGTGTGGGGTTGTTTTTCAGGAGCTGGGCTTGGCCCCTTAGTTCCAGTGAAAGGAACTCTGAATGCTTCAGCATACCAAGAGATTTTGGACAATTCCATGCTCCCAACTTTGTGGGAACAGTTTGAGGATGGCCCCTTTCTGTTCCAACATGACTGCGTACCAGTGCACAAAGCAAGGTCCATATAGACATGGAAGAGCGAGTTTGGTGTGGAAGAACTTGACTGGCCTGCACAGAGTCCTGACCTCAACCCGATAGAGCACCTTTGGGATGAATTAGAGCGAAGACTGCGAGCCAGGCCTTCTCGTCCAACATCAGTGTCTGACCTCACAAATGCGCTTCTGGAAGAATGGTCAAAAATTCCCATAAACACACTCCTAAACCTTGTGGAAAGCCTTCCCAGAAGAGTTGAAGCTGTTATAGCTGCAAAGGGTGGGCTGACGTCATATTAAACCCTATGGATTAAGAATGGGATGTCACTTAAGTTCATATGCGTCTAAAGGCAGATGAGCGAATACTTTTGGCAATATAGTGTATGATGGTGTTGGCATTTACTCTCATTTACATTTACGAGAGAGAAAAAAAACTTACTTTTAAGCGGCTCTTCAGCATGAAACTGATCTAACGGTGCCATTTTTAGAGTGCGTCACCCGGTGTCAAGTTTCAATACATAAAATATATATATATATGATATTAAAATGAATAAATGTCTATTTTTCCAGCCTGTTGTATTAGTATTTATCACCCCTCATTTATTTTAGAAACAGTTCCTATATATTATTATTTACACAGGGAAAATATACCGTTTATTAAATCTACTTTTATTATGTATCCTATTTTAATGTCTGGAAAACCAGACTTTTAAATATTACATTTTAGAAAAGCAACGACTGGAATTGTTCGGTTGAAGGGGTACCAAGCTGTGAATCCTGAACAAAACAGTTTGGTGAATACATGTTTACATGCAGGTACATCCATCGAGAGTCAAATTATATTTTAGCTGCTTATTTTTAGAGGTTTTTGGTCCAATAATTAGTACCTCTGTTTTGTCAGATTCGAGTAGAAGGAAATTTCTGGCCATCCAATCTTTGATTTCATTGATACACTCTTCTAATTTGGAGAATTGTGAAATTTCGAAGAAATATAAAGTTGGGTATCCTCGGCATAACAGTGGAAACTTATTCCACGATTCCTGATAATATCTCCCAGGAGAAGCATACACAAGGAGAAAAGCAGAGGCCCTAAAACTGATCCCTGTGGCACTCCATGCTTAACTTTTGTTTGATTTGACAATTCCTAGTTTACATAGACAAAGTGGTAGCAGTCTGCTAAATAGGACCTAAACCATGCTAATGCAAGTCCAAAAATGCCAACATAATTCTCAGCCTGTTCCAAAGAATGTCTTGATATGTGGTGTCGAAGGCAGCACTAAGATCTAAAAGCACTAGAAAAGAAATGCAGCCGCGATCAGATGATAAGAGCAAGTCATTTGTAACTCTGATAAGTGCAGTCTCTGTACTGTGATGGGGCCTAAATCCTGACTGAAATTCTTCATACATATAACATTTCTCTGTAAAAAATGAACAGTTGGGAGGACACTACCTTTTCTAGTATTTGTGACATAAACAGGAGATTTGAAATCGGTCTATAATCAGCCAATTTCCCAGGATCAAGCTGCGGCTTAAGCGGTTTGATAACTGCCATTTTGAAGTTTCTTGGGACATGTCCTAAGGATGGCGAGGAGTTATAATATTAAGAAGAGGTTCTGAGATTACATGGGATATCTTTTAAGAGCTTAGTTGGTATTGGATCTATCATACATGTTGTGGCTTTTGATGTTTCTATAAGTTTTGTTAGCTCTTCATGACCTATGTCAGCGGAGGATTAAAGCTGCTCGTGAGGAAAATTATGAGATACTATTTTCTGTGGTACTGTGACAGACGATTACATAATTCCAATTTTATTTCTGATTATTTCAATTTTATCAGGAAAGAAATTAATGAAGTCATTACTATTGTGCTGCAACGGAATATCTGGTTCAGTCGAGGCTTTATTCCTAAACAATTTAGCCACAGTACTGAATAAACACCTAGGATTGTTGTGGTTATTTTTTATGAGTTTGCTAAAATATGCTGACCTGGCAGCTTTTAGTGCCTGTCAGTAGCTACAGACACTATCCTTCCATGCACCGCAAAATACCTCTAATTTTGTATTCTTCCACTTGCGCTCCATTTTCCAAGTTGCTCTCTTGAGAGCATGAATGTGATAATTGTACCATGGTGCGGGGCTTTTTTCTTTAATTTTCTTTAATCGAGGGGGGGGCGACACTATCAAGAGTGCTTGAGAAGACTGTATCTATATTTTCTTCTAGACTTTTTGGCTTACTGAGTATATGAGATAAATCTGGAAGATTATTAGTGAAGCTTGTAGATTGAGTAATATCAGCTGATCGCAGCATACAAGTGACGAGGTAATGATCTCATGTCATCACTCTGCGGCAGAATTTCTGTAGAATCAATATCGACTCCATGTGACAGAATGAAATCTAGCGTATCATTATGGCGATGAGTTGGTCCTCTCACATTTTGTCTGTCTCCAAGAGAGTTTAGAATATCGATAAATGCTAATTCCAATGTGTAATTTTCATTATCTATCTGAATGTTGAAGTCACCAACAATTAAAGCTCTATCCACAGTAACTACTAGATCTGATAGAAAATTTGCAAATTCACCAAGGAAATCAGAATATGGCCCGGGTGATCTATATACTGTAGCAAGCACAAAAGACGACAGAGATTTTTTAATTGTATCTAACGGTGTCACATTAAGCATTATTAGTTTAAAAGACTTATATCCTGTCCTCTGAGTTACACCAAAAACTTCACTGTAAATTGCAGCAACACCTCCTCGACACTTCAGGCGAGGCTCATGTTTATAACAATAACCTGGGGGAGTAGATTCATTTAAACGAATATATTCATCCAGTTTAAACCAGGTTTCGGTCAAACAGAGCACATCCAAACTATTATCTGTAATGTCATTTACAATTAGTGCTTTAGTTGAAAGAGATCTAATGTTTAGTAGCCCTACCTTTATATGATGTTTATCTTCTATTTTTTTGTTATTTTCAAGTTTTACCTTAATCAAATTTTTTCTAAATGATTTAGGTAGGGGTTTGTGTTTGGTAGTTTGGGGAACAGACACAGTCTCTGTGATGTTGTTTATGTGACCTGTGTGACGTCTCAAGGCAGCTAGCAGATGTTTGGATTAGCCAGTTTGTCTGCTTCCTGACCTGGACCCCAGTTAGTCAGATACTATCACTATTAAGACTATGAACCAAATTACTAGAGAGGAGAGCGGCACCTTACCTGGAGGGATGGAGTCTGTCTCCTATTAGCAGATCAGGTCTACCCCAAAAACTCTTCCAAATGTCTATAAATCCTATGCTATTCTCCGGACACCACTCAGACATTCAGCCATTCAGTGACACTAACCTACTATAAACCTTGTCACCACGATGAGCAGGGAGTGGGCCAGAGCATATTACAGTGTCTGACATTGTTTTTGCAAGTTCACACACCTCTTTGATTATCTTTAGTGATCTCCGACTGGCGAAGGTGGACATTGTTAGTGCCGACATGAATAACAATTTTTGAAAATCTATGTTTAGCATTAGCCAGCACTTGTAAATTTGATCTGATGTCAGACGCTCTGGCACCGGAAATGTATTTAACAATAGTGGCTGGAGTCTCTATTTCCACATTCCTTACAATAGAATTTCCTAAAACCAAAGTTATTTCAACATGATTCTCAGTGGGTGCATCACTGAGTGGGGAGAATCGATTGGAAAACCCAACAGGAATGGGAGAGTAGTGTCGGTTTGCAGAGCGAGTATGCCGCCGAGACGTCACCCAAACACCCTGCTGCGGGGCCTCTACAGCGGGAACCAAAGTGTGTGTGTTGCTCGCTGTACTACCTGCATTCGAAACAGTATCTACCGGCTTCTCTTCCTCGCTGACCTCCACTAGCGTTCAGGTGTGTGTCTCTAACTCATTAATCTTCTCCATCAGCCTGGCTAATTCCTTACATTTATCACATGTAAACCCCTCACTGCTGACGGAAGAAGCTATAGTAAACAGTGGCGGCTGGTGCCCAAATTTTCAGCTGGGGCTCTGAGCCAATGCGCGCGCGGGAAAATTTTTGCACATGTGCAAGTTTTTTGGATATGGAGGCAGATGGATTTATCAATAAATCCAAGTCCAGACGTAAATTGCGTTTTACACTGAATTCTCTTTTATTCTTTATATTATGTAATGCCAATATTAAACAAATTACAATTTTACAAACGTGTGTGTGTGTGTGTGTGTGTGTGTGTGTGTGTGTGTATATATGAGACAGACATCTTATTTGTACAGGAATTTTGCCCTTCTGTCCTTCTGAGTGGCAAACTTCTCAATGACCCTATTATTAAAGTCAGGAATGCTTTGATCAAATGTGCCTATTCTTATCCACATTGTGCTTTCTTACCCCAATTCTGTGACCTTTGTCCAGTTGCGTAGCTATGTTGACTCTGCCAAGGATTGCTAGCTTGACACTATTGTCCATATGTGCTCTTGTAGACTCATGTTACTTCGTCCTCTCTGATAAATGTTTTAGGTCCCTTAATCCTAAAACAGTACATGTTCCATCTGTCCCCATTGTTTTATAAAGTAGACATGGAAAGCAAAATAAGGCATTTGCATGACTACATCCAGCTAGCCAAGCCTTTCTGCTGTACCAAGTACGGGAGAAGCATCGTGTATACGTTTTGCTCTTTTCACTAATCCATAGTTTCTCCACCAAATTTCACCTCTCAGATGGATTTTGCTGAAGAGATCTTATTGAATTTGGGGGCAGACTGGGCAGCTGAGATCCTGCTCCTGTGTCCGCGTTCATCATTGCTATAGTATTACATCTATTGGCAGAGACTGTCAGTCGTCCAATGAGATGATGGCGAGAGGGAACGTGACATGACAAGAGTCCCAACTGCGCATGCTTGGGGCGCTTCTCTCAGGGCTCCTCAGGCCATAATATTGAGGCCGCTGATTGGCTAAATTTCTTTTGCACATGTGAATATCTTGTCAGCATTGGTTGGCACTGCTCCACCGAGGGGCGCTGGAAAAAGCACCCCAAGCATGCGTAGTCGGTGGTGGTCGGCACTCTTGATGAGAGAAAGGACGAATAGGAAGCTAATTTTCCTCCACATAATGATTTATATTTTATATATTACACGTGATTATGAATTTTAAACACACACATACTTAAAATAAGTTTAAAAGAATTACTTTAAAAAACCAAAACACTAACGGGGCGGTCCCCCAGCACCCCCTATGGACCAGCTGCCACTCCTAGTAAACATGTGGCATGCAATGCAGGAAGCAATAATATGGGCGGATGCCATGACTTACCGCAATTGTTTGTTGTTTTAGTTATGGTTGTTCTAGATCGGCGAGGGCTTGAGAGAATGTGAATCCCTCACGCAATTGTTTGCTGTTGTTGTGTTAGTTCCTGATCAGCAGAGATTTATGAGATTTATGCAATAATCCATGTAAAACTCAGAGAAAACGAATGCATACAGTCGAAATGCGAGATGTAGACAAGCGAAAAAAATAAAAGAAAGAAAATGGATGTGGTAAAATAAAACTATGAGCTGAGAGGAATAAGCAATGCTAAGCAGGCTAGCAAGCTACAAACAAACAGACTCGTGCAGCATGCCGGCAGCAACCGGAACTGCAGAATAATGTACATTTAAGGGAAAACAGGTATAGATAATATGATGCATAATATTAAAAATTATATACAAGAAAACACTGTCTTTTCTTTATGTAATTATTGCATATTTGTATTGAATTAAGGGTTTCTTGTGCATGGTGAGAAAAAGGTACAAGAAATCTTTGTGTCATATTATCCTTGCAATAGGAAAAGTACTGAGGTTCTGCAGTTGTCTACACTTGTAGTAAAATATTGCATGTAAGGAGTCTTTTTATGCGTTGCTTTACGGCAAGCTTAGTCCAAACAAATTGCCGAACATCTCTGCTATTTTAATGTCAGAATAATATAAGTTATATTAAGAAAAAATTCAGACAAAACACCTGGTATATTATAAAATGTGAGGTATTAGTACCATTATACAGCCACCAATGCACTGGATTGAGCAGCAGCAGTGTCTCATTGGTCAGTCAGTTTTCATTGCAGTCCGAAGAAAAAAAATCTGACTTCTCTCCGTTAAAAAACAAACAAACAATCTTCGGATTGACGGCTAAGCTGTTGCTAAGCTAACAATACATAAAAATATATACCATGCACAAATATTTATTAAAATAATGTATTTTTCATAAGTTTAAACTATTTTTATTCAGAGTTCTCCGTATTTCTGTATCTGAAAGTATCCAAAATGGAAGACTCGACTCTCAGTTGAGTACAATAGAGTTTGACGTTAGCATGTTGTTAAGCTAACAAAGCATACAAATAGATAGCACACTACTGGCTTAAATTTTACATTTTCAATTAGTTTTAACTTTTTATTGATACTCCTCAGTATTTCAGTATCTGAAAGTATCCGTAGCGGGAGACTTGGCTCACAATTGATTCCAATTGAGTTTGACGCTGACATGTTGCTAAGCTAATGACATGCTATTTTAATGAGCATAAAATAGAAAAATTGACAATTATTAGATTGAAAAAAAAAAAATGTATCGATACTTTTCAGTACTGTATGAAATGTATTTATTATCAATGCTTTGCTTGTTTGTCTGCCTGCATCAAAGTTTTTTTTTTGTTTTTTTTGTTTTTTTTTTTTTTGCTGAGGATACACCTGGCAAGGAAGCATCATTAATTTATATCTCAAAATAATTTCAAATATATTGGGAATAGGGCTGGACGATATGGCTTCAGAAACTATATCTCAAACTTTTTCAGGCAATTGACAATATTCGATAGATATCTCGATAATTATGTTTTTGCTCTGAAAAAGCATAAAAGTGATTTAAAAAAAAAAAAAAAATCAGATAAATCATCATTTCATCTAAACAGCCATTGTAAGCCAAGTAGAATTAATATTTCAAAGGCATTAAATAAAAATCTATTTAAAAATGAAGGCATATTTCCCACAATTTTTCACTAAATTAACACAAGATATATCAAAAAGTAATCATTTTCATTTATTTGAACGTTTATACTTATATTTAACATACAATCATATGTGTCACAGTCTGTCTCCTTCATTTTCTTCAAGGACTCTTATTTTGAAGTTTTTCCACTGGGCTGCATTTCCCATAGTTCACTGCCCTAATCACTTCCATCTGTTTCTTATTATCCTCACCTGTATCCTATTCCCTCATTAGTTCCTTTTGTATAAATGTCCTCTAGTTTTATCCACTCTTTTGTCAGTCCTTGAAGTGTTGTGTTGAGTTAATGAAGTGTTACATTGTGCTAAGTTTTGATGTTTAGATTTGTAGTTTGTTCCACTCCAGCGATTACTACTGTTGAGCCTTTTGTCTGTTCTACTCCAGCGTTTGTTTCCACTCCAGCATCTGTTCAACTCCTACGATTATAATTAAAGGATTTAAAGATTCCACTCCTGCGTCTGCTCTCTTCCACTCCTAGACACCCAACGTTACAATATGGAAGCTTAAAAATCTTATTTAACTTCATGTATTGTTGCTAAAACATTTTTTCTTTGTGAATGAACAAGGTGTGCAAAAACTACGTCACTTATTTTTTGGAAACCGGATGAATATTGCGTCGTACTAAATTATTACTGTGGAACCCAGTCAAGTTTATTAATATAATGTAATACTGAATTATTATTATTTTCAGGATAAGATTTGTTAAAGATAAATTAATATATTTCTGTCCTATTCACTTCTCCTTAAACTGGGGTTTTTATTTTGACATTGCAAGTGCAGTCGTGTTTATTTGGAATTGTGCGAATGCTTGAACCTGCGTTAATTCACAATGCAGTTGAACTGCGCTAAAAACACAAGCCCATGATCCCCGCCACCCCCCACGCGTGCACACAGATCAGTGCATCGCCGGTTCATTCTGAAGAGCACACAGACCATGATTATCTGTCTTTGATCGCAGCCTATGGCAGTTAAATACATAATCACATATGATCATATCTCCATTTTGATGTTATTTTGATTCAATATACAGCCCTGAATGATCGTGAAATTAGTCTACTGATGCACTCTGTGAAACTTAATGGCCAAATAAAAGGCTCATTAAAATCATCCCAATATTCACGATATTGTTGAATTTTATATCGTCAGCAAAATCATTGCGATTATATCTTGAGTATTCGTTGTACCACTCAGCCCTAATTGGGAATATTTGATATATCACACAGCCCTATTAATTCCTGCTTATTTCTCTAGTCAAGACCATTTTCTCTGTTTGCGTTTTTCCTCCTTTGCTCATAGTGATAATCATAAAGCAGCTTTTCTAAGTGCATGAAAGCAACCGATGTCAATTAAGGAAACCATGACTGACAATTGTTGGGACCTTTTTTGCAATGAAAGCTGTATTTGACAGTTCTTGTAAATTTTATAATGACGTGGAAGCTTTTCTTAACTGATGTGTTCCTCCTGTATAATGTGCCTCATGTTTAATTTAGCATCTTGTATGCAATATGATAGTTAGATGGATAAAGTCACGTGTTTCTTGTTCTGAAATACTCTGTGGAATGTTCCATTTACAGGCAATCTATTCTTTGTCTTGTGCTTTTTTCTTTTGCTCCATTTGTGCACTGAATATGTGCCCAGGAACAAGCAATTTGCCACTAAAATAAAGAGTTACATTGGTGTATTTATAGCCTAAACCCCCCTGCCCCCCATCCAGGCCCATGGCATGAATCATTGATGTTCCCGTTTCTCTGCTTTGCTGTTGTTTTCAGCAGTGTCACGTTGGCAGGTGAACGAGCATGTGTGTTTGGATGAGTGCTGCTTCCTTCACTCTGAGATGTGACAGAAAGCCCTGCAAACAGAAAGAAAAGGAAAGAAGTGTCACACATTCTTTGGGAATTTCAGGTTGTTTGTGAGTCTATGAAGGATTTGGTATCTGCAAGCTGTTGGATGTAACAGTCAGAGGTAGACCGATATAACGGTTTTACCAATTAATCTGCGCAGATAGGATTTGGAACTATCAGTTATCGTCAAAAATCTATACCGATAGTTGCCGATAGTTTTCTTTTTATTATTCCTAATTTTTTATTCCTCATCAATGAACCATCTGGTAAAATATATAGAGTATACAGCTGCAATAAAAATTATTCAACCCCCACTGACCAGCAATACATTATGGTGATGTGAATTAAAACACATTAACTAAAACCTCAGTAAACAGTCAAAGTAAGTTTTTAACACACATTTGAGTGATTTTGAGAACAAAGAGTTCAGTTTACCCAAATTTTAAAATAAAAAATAACTAATTCTCTCCACAAATGTCATGTCAGAAATATTCAAACCCCCCTCCACAGCAAATAAGTGTTTCAGGTAAGTGTTCTCAGGCTTCGGACACCTCTCTATCAGAATTTTTACACATTTCTCATGAGCTTCCAGCTCATTGACATTCTTTGGTTTCTGTGCTGCCACTGCTTCCTTGAAATCCCAACAAAGGTTTGCAATGGGATTTTAATGATGGACTGAAAGGGCCATTTAATGACATTCCACGACCTATCCCTGAACCAGATTTTGGACAACTTGGATGTATCCTTGGTGTTATTGTCTTACTGGAAAGTCCAGTGATGACCGAGCTTCAATTTACACACTGAAGGCATCACATTTTTCATGCCAAAATGGCCTGATACCTGAAAGAATCCATGGTGTCAGTCACATAGTCAGGATAGCTGTTTCCTGCAGCCACAAAACACCCCCATAACAGGACTGACCCACCTCCATGCTTGACTGTGGGGATGGTGTCGTTCTTGTCATCACCTTGTCATCTTACTCCAGACGTACTGCTGACCCATGGGTCTAAAACTCAATTTCAGTTTAGTGTCATACCTCTATAAAACCTTCTTCCAGGACTGCACAGGTCTTTCCTAATTACTTCTTGAATATTCAAGTCAACATTTCCCTTGGTGAACTTTTGCTTTATTCCACACCCCAAGAAGGTTGCTGTTGTTCCATATTTAAAAAAAACAAATGTATGAATGGTGCTGCCAGCTTTGTCTATTGGAAATTGAAGTACCTTGGAAATGTACTTTTAGCCATGACCTTTCTTGTATAATGAAATAATCTCCTCTATTAGCTTTTGAGACAGCTTATTTTTAATTGCATTTTTTGCATAGAAATACATTTTTGCTTACAACGCTAAACTTAAATTTTAAAACTTAAGTGCCATTGCAGATTGATAACTTAATTTTGTTTTAAAACAATTACTTGTGTAGCCTTACATATTTAAGAAACAGCTACATGCAATAGGGGTTGAATAATTATGACATGGCTGTATATTGGGGGGTTGAATAATTTCAATTGCAACTGTATATTTAAAAACTATATATACAAATACTATACAAAACTCTTCATTTGGTGAATATAAAGGCTATAAAAGCTTCTTACATATACTGTAGAGCATTGTGATTGAGTCTCTTTTATTTCAAAATAAGAGTCCTGGGTGTATTTTGGGCTTGTTTATAGTTAAAAGTTCTGCGTTATCCACCACATCTGAATTTTTCTGGTTATTATTTGGATTTTGGTTGCACAAACTGGTTTTGAGATTTTATTTATTTGGAGCCTTAATGTCTGTACCCTTCATTGTATGGAATTTTTTTAAATAATTCTATAGGCTAAAAAAACCAAAAACTATCAGTCAATTAATCAGTAATTGGTCTTGTCCCCCACCTTAGTTATCTTTATCAGCAAAATCCACTTTTAGTGGGCCTTGAGTAATAATCTCCCATTCATGTTTGCATAGAACTTGAGAGGTTGAGTAGAATTAGATTCCCACTGTTTGTCTTCCCTCTACCGTCGCTCTCAGTGATACAACACAATGCCCTAGACATGCATAAGGGGTTCTCTGGTTTTTGCCACCTGTCTGTCGTCCTCTTCATTTTTTTGTGACACATTTGAACATTCTGGCAGCTGTCACTCACTCTGGTCCCCTTTACACCTGGCATTAAAATGCATTTTCAACTCTGATCACAATCAGATAGCAATTAAACACATTAAATGGCAGGTGTAAATCCACATTGTGAGCGAATTCTGATTGTATAACTGAAACCACATTTGTAGGTGGTCAGGGACAGATTCTGACCACATTCAATGAAGGTGCAAATGCATTTTCTGTTATTCCATACAACTACATAATTAACTTTGTAATGAGATTAAAAATATTCTCCTCCATGAAAGTGTTTTTAGGAAGCCACTGGTTATAAAAATTTAGTTTTTATGCATATTTTGTTTTTGGGTGAATTTTAGAAAAGCAATTTTGAATTAGGCCATTTAGGGTTGCAAAATAAAAAAAAATAGACCGTAAGTGGAAGTTCTGAATTCACAACACAAGTCAACACAAACATATGTGAAAAATAATTTATTAGAAGCTGTAAAGATAAATTCATGAATAGTAAAGAAAATTGACTTTTTAAAGCTAATAAGGACTATTGATATTGATTATAGGTTTTCTGGTATAATCAGAATAAAAAAAATTCTCTATATAATGTAGTATAATAAATATACGATGAAACATAAAACAAATATATATAGATGTATCCTCAACAGAATTTGAGTTTTCTTGTAATGATTACATTGTAAGTTATGGATTGTAATTAATATATATATATATATATATATAAACAATGGAATGGAAGAAATAGTATTGACATTGTTCAGAAAGTTTTTAAGTTTGGGAGTAGGGGGATGATCGTGAAGGTTTTCTGAGTGTTTAAATCTAGTGGTCATACATTTTTTATTATCTGTCGGCCATTAATTTTTTAGCTTGAGTTAATTCCCACCCTTGCACCAACGTTTGTTGAATCATTCTTTGTGAAGACATTAGGAAATGCTCCATCTGCCCAGACTGTTGCTGTGCCATGTACGGTTTTTCATTTAGTTTGAAACACTTGATAGTTTTGTTGTGGGAACAGGCTTAATTTGAAGACTTATTGAGAAAGCAGCGATTAGCTGCACAGACTTATTGACTCTTTGTTTCCAGAAAATGACTGTTCTGCCTATTAATCTTCCGTTTTTGTGCTTCGCATTATGCAATTGTTGAGCAAATTAATTTGACACATCAGGATCGGCACCCACAGAAAACAGCAGAATACTTTTTAGATTTGGAAAGCTCATGGATAGACAAGTCATTGGTCAAAAATTGTTGGAACACTGCATTATGCTAAGTGTAGCATATAAATGCAAAACAAAACAGTAAATACAGGATATTAGTATAAGTATACATTCCAAACAAGATACACAATTCACATCATGTTCACAGTATACATTACAATAAAAAATGCAAAATTAGAAAATTAAACATGGCATTTGTGTGGGTGTATAGTGATGAGATGGCATTATGTGGCTGGTGGCACACAGCAGATGTGTTTAGCTCATCATAGAACCTGCTGCTCTCAGCTCACCCAACACACATACACACACACACACAAACACAGTATGCCTGTTCTTTTGCCCCCTAATCACACATTCAAACACCTGCCTGTCTAACACTTAACTCACTCATGGTAGACACAACATTTAGCCATATATTGTACTGCTGAGTGCCTTTTAATCATTGGGATCAGGTTTGTTCAGGGCTTTGCAGTTTAGTTATAGTTATGTTGTTTTCTCTGCATTTAGTTTTGGAATAGTGGCTCAGCATACCCAAACCCCATTTCATTGGCCTGAAATTACTCAAAACGGTTGTGGATGTGGTTATTGTTTTTCAGGAGTAATTGGCAGCTTTTGAGGAGTCTTGGCAGGTTTGTAGGCTGAGGCATCAGTATGTGTTTGACACTCTCCTCTGTGTCTTGCATGTAGGGTGTGAAACCTCACACAGCTGAGGTGCACCTACAGTCTTACGAAAGATGATTGTATTGTGGATTTTGGTTACTGGCCATCGTTTTGATTTCAGCACCCCTTTTCTGTCTCAGAATCAACAAAGCTTTACGGCATGACTGTAAAGAATTAAATATTTCTGAAGCATTCAAGTGCTTGCATAGTACCGTACTTAGGGATGCACAAAATATCGGTGAGCATAAATTCATGTTTTTTTAGCATATATGTATTTATTTATTGTTTATTTAATTTTTCAATCCCAGTTGATGTGTGTAAGCCTGTTTGGTTTCACAAAATAAAAAATGAGGCACGTTGTGTATATTTGTTTCGTTTTTAAATGTTTTGAAGTAAAAAAAATTCTCGCAGTTGAGTTTTCATGGTCAGTCATTGCTGTGTAGGGATGGGACGATACATCTAATTTCAAGAAAGAAATTATTAGCTCTATCAAGGCAAAACTTGATATTTCAAAATTTGAAACCTTGTTTTCTGTCCATGTGATCATAAATGAAATGACCCGTTAAACATCATAATAATTTCTACACTGTTTACAAGGTTCGCATAAAGTGCTTGAATTTAGCTTTTAGAAATGTACGTACTGGAAAACGAAATCACTGTTTTGTTGAAAAGTGCTTGAGATTAAAACGGACCATTTGTCCGTGTAATGTGTGTCCATCAAAGATGAGATCCCACACTCCACTTTCATTGAATGTGTCTTAAATCCTTTCTGTTCTTTACAGTCAGATAAAAAAAGTCATTTTGATCACACAAAGCACAAATATGTTAAACAAACTGAAAGACTTCTCTCTCGTTAATCACTGTGTTAGTCTGTGAGACACTCGTTGAACTCTTAATGTGACAGTACCATTTTAGCGCTTGTAATACAAATGTAAACTCAGTGTTATTACTTTTAAATTGTACACATTATTTCAGTGGCAGCTCATATCATTATTATACAGTGTCAGTGAATAATATTGATTGATAGAATGTAGAATTTTTATATTTTTTAAAAATTTAATGTGATTATAATAATGATGACAAACAAACTATTAAACAATAAGTTACTTAAAGTTTTAAGATACTTTTTCAGGACCAGTTCTGTTCAGTTCTATTGCTTGTTCTGCACCTGATTAGCCTGAATGTAGCCCACTATTTCTGAAGGCTCATTTGTTTGTGATCTTTTCTTATAGAGAAAGTAAAAGAACCTCAAATTATTATTTAAACTTTAAGCAATATCATTGTGTATTAAAGAACTTTATTTTGATGAGAAATTATAATGTACATATTGCTCAAACATAAAAAAAAGAAATAAAAAATAAGCAACATTTTTGTCATACTTTGTCATTTAAGTGTTGTTATATCGAATCGTGAACCTCATACTGCGTATCAGACCGAATCGTGAGAGAACCATAATGTCCCATCCCTTCTGCTGTCACTTCGAAGAACCCAAATATAATCATTATCTGTCAATGTTAATGGGTTTTTAAATTGTTAGTATCTGTCAAGATGGGCAAAATCTTTTTTTTAATATATATATATATATATATATATATATTCAAAATTCAAACAGATTTGAGGAAAAACGGTGTAATTGTGTCTAATTTATCTGACTCCATTATATATAATCTTCTTTCCAATCATCTAATAGAAAAAGGTTACCTGGAAAAAAAATTATAGGAAAAATTATAAAGTATAAAGTTCAGACGTCACAAATGTAGTGCTGGGTATCAATACTGATTTCCCAATTTGATTGGATTCCAATTTACAAGCTCTCGAGTTGATTATCTTCTGATTTCGGTACGATTTGATTAAATTCTGATTCATTTGGGTGTGCTTCAATAATGAATGAATGAACGTTACATACGCTTATATAGAGCTTTTCTGACACTACACTCAAAGCATTTTACATATTGAAAAGGGAGTTCTCCTCAACCACCATCAGTGTGCAGCATCCACCTGGATGATATGACGGCAGCCATATTGCGCCAGAACACTCACCACACACCATCTGCTGGTGGAGAAGAGAGATTACATCCAATTCATGGATGGGGATCATTAGTAGGCCATGGTTGATAAGGACCAATGAGGGAATTTGGCCTGGACACTAGGGTTACACCCCTACTCTTTACGAGAAGTGCCCTGGGATTTTTAATGACCACAGAGTCAGGACATCAGTTTAACATGTTATCCAAATTAATGTCATGGAATTTATGTCCATTTGGCTTTCATATGAAAGAAATGGTCTCTCAGCTAATGCTGTTAATTATACAGGGAACTTTCTTACTGGTACATTATGTAAATAAATAAAAGAACAATCTTGGATTTTTTTAAATATCCCAATACAGTATAGGGATCACCCATCTGAAAATTGTGATTTATTGAACATTCAAAATTTTATCCCAGCCCTTCACGAATGTGAAAAATAGTGAACTTGAGCCTCTGTGACTTGCCAGGAAAAGGAGACTTTAAACTTGTTTATGCACGAGCACCCTGGAGACTCGGCTACATACATCTCTGTGCAAAGCCATAATGGGGCAGAGGAAGCATAGCACCATTCTTAATGCATATTGAAATGATAGCCCTTGGACTGCATCCTCTGTGAAACATCTCTACTTTGTTAATTACATTTCTATTCCATTTCTGAACTGAAAAATGAGACCAAACAAGACAAAGTGATCTATTGAACCGTCCATTGAAAAGTCATACTAGATTATGTGTACAGATGCACGAATGCTTTCAGAAGCAGGTGAAGGTGATGGGGTGTGTTGTTCTAACGGTCTAAAAGTGTCATTTGCAGCAGTATTGTATAATAATCAGAAGCATCGGCCCATGTTGAAATGCATTAGCTGCCCTTCACCTCTTCAACGGTGTGCAGTGTATTATACAACCAGTGCCTCATAAAATGTCAACGGCATGCATTTTTCTTTTCTTTGATTTCTTTCTCTCCGGTTCTTGTTGCAGGATCCTGCAGCAGCAGAATGAAGACCTTCGTCGCCGTCTGTCTCAGACCACTCATAAGATGGAGGCGATGGAGACGGAGTTTGAAACCAGTCGGCATTACATGCAGGCAGAGTTGGGTCGCACCAGAGATGACCTGGAGAAAATGAGGGACAAATTCAGGAGGTTAGCTGATCACACATACAAATTCATGACTGGTAAAACATCTAGTAGTTTTGACTTTTACCAGTAGAGACTAACTGTCCATGTTAACCAGCCAAACCTTGACCCCTTGGGCAATTCTGACCACTGCAGGAGTCACTTTATCAACCATATTGCTAGCGCACTCACATCCTCTAGGTTGCTGTCAGAGAGGAAGGGAGATGAGCACATTCCCATGCAATCCGTTTTTGATGATTATGATCAAAGCGGGCAAATTAATTAGCTTTATCAGTGATAAGAAGCTGGCAGCCATCACTTTAATCCCACTGACCGGCGGGCAAGTCGAGTTGCAGGACCCCGGCTGGGGGTCTCACTACAAAGCACAGTTTGGCAATGTAAAGCATCCTGGTCAGGCAGACCCAGTCCACACGAAGACAAGGGGACTGAAAAGTCGCCTGGACATTCAGCACATGGGGAAGATCTGAAAGACATCCTTTCTCATTAGGGTTTTATAATTTTTTGAAAGATTTAGAAGGCACAGATCTCGACTCATAGAAATGGGCATTGTAAGAAAATTAATGATTGATACACCACTGAACGATTCAGGTTCTTTAACAATGCCATTAACGATTTTTGTAGTACTTTTGAGGAAGCATTGAAACCGAAGTTTTAGACATGACTCTATGATTAGCAGGTCAGTGGCAGCAGGGGGAGTGTTCAATAAACCAGTTTAAAAACAGTCAGTATTTGGTGGCATGGAAATTACACCTTTATATCAGTAAACTGATTTAAATCTCAGAAGCCTTGGATGGGTGATTCTCAAGAAACCTGTCAAGAAAATGTCCTGCTCATATTTAACCTCAAATCAGTACATGAAAATGAAGCCTATATTTTTGCAAACAATAAGATTTTTTTTTCAGTGTGACATTATTTTCAGGTCACTTAAGCACATTTTGCCCCTCAATTCCCATTACTGTAACTGGTCCGGACATTTTACTTTTACCATTCCCTTATTTACTTTGACTAATGATGATTAAAACACAGTCATATTTGTTTTTACTATATTATAGAACAGTACATTTTTTGCTGTGATGACACGTGATTGTTAAATTTTTTTATTTATTAAAATCAGTGAAAATGAAAGGCAGTACCAAGGGAGTACTACTATGATAAATAAATACTTTATTCTATATTATTTTACTTTATAATTTAATTTAAATAATTTATCACTTTTTTTCATGTTGTGGTAATGGGATTTGGTAGGTAATGACAATGTGAAAAATCTTAATGGCCCAAAAAATGTGACTTCTATTTCTATATGCAAATTTAATTGATAATTTCTTCATCTCTTTTGATTTTGTAGTAAAATAGTAACAGGACATTTTCTTGACAGGTTTCGTGAGAATCACCAAGGTACACAACACTAGTACAGTTGTCATGTCCAGGAGGTTTCAAACCCCAGGTGGCCATGAGGGGGTGCTAGGGGGTCCGTTTAAAATTTCAGAGAATAAAAAAGTGTAAATATATATATATAAATATATATATTTACCAAATTTTACATTATTACCATTTCAGTTTAATCTAAATGTTTCTCTTCAGGGTTATACATTAAACATTACTCAATTATTGGGTTAAAAAAAGAAACTCTTTTCATTCACCCTTTTCATGATGCCAATATTTTGCCACTTATGCTCCTTATTTTGTCATCAGGTCACTGCTCTACAAAGAGGCACAAAAGCTGTTTTATTATTCTAACAATAAATAATTTCCATTGAACATGGTTTGGATTTGATGAACACATAACAGACCATAATTAAGTGGGCCACAATTAAAGATAAAAAGAACTGTCAATAACGTGACAATTTACAGTGCATCCGGAAAGTATTCACAGCACTTCACTTTTTCCACATTTTGTTATGTTACAGCCTTATTCCACAATGGATTAAATTAATTATTTTCCTCAAAATTCTATAAACAATACCCCATAATGACAACGTGAAAGAAGTTTGTTTGAAATCTTTGCAAATTTATTAAAAATAAAAAACGAAAAATAAAATCACATGTACATAAGTATTCACAGCCTTTGCCATGACACTCAGAATTGAGCTCAGGTGCATCCTGTTTCCACTGATCATCCTTGAGATGTTTCTACAACTTGATTGGAGTCCACCTGTGGTAAATTCAGTTGATTGGACATGATTTGGAAAGGCACACACCTGTCTATATAAGGTCCCACAGTTAACAGTGCATGTCAGAGCACAAACCAAGCCATGAAGTCCAAGGAATTGTCTGTAGACCTCTGAGACAGGATTGTATCGAGGCACAGATCTGGGGAAGGGTACCGGAACATTTCTGCAGGATTGAAGGTCCCAATGAGCACAGTGGCCTCCATCATCTCATCTGTAAATGGAAGAAGTTTGGAACCACCAGGACTCTTGCTAGAGCTGGCCGCCTGGCCAAACTGAGCGATTGGGGGAGAAGGGCCTTAGTCAGGGAGGTGACCAAGAACCCGATGGTCATTCTGACAGAGCTCCAGTGTTTCTTTGTGGAGAGAGGAGAACCTTCCAGAAGAACAACCATCTCTGCAGCACTCCACCAATCAGGCCTGTATGGTAGAGTGGCCAGACGGAAGCCACTCCTCAGTAAAAGGCACATGACAGCCCGCCTGGAGTTTGCCAAAAGGCACCTGAAGGACTCTCAGACCATGAGAAACAAAGATTGAACTCTTTGGCCTGAATGGCAGGCATCATGAGATGGACAATATTTGCTGAGAAAGGCTCCCAAATAAAGTTAATTCAATATATAAGTCAGACTTGAAGGCTTTTCTCACAGGACACTTTCTTGGATCGGTCTGTTTTTGTTGGTCTATGTACACATGCGTCAGATGGACATATTTGGAGCGCCTCATTGCGGATCTGTCACGCTTCACTGGTTTTCAGCATCTTTCGCATAAATGATACAGTTTTAAGATACTGTGTCAAGTTAAATGCCATTTGAAACTTTATAAATCGCGTCTCAAGAATGTGTCCTGCTGTGTAAGTCTCCTAACTCATTTTGTGCTCTCAGTAAGTGTGGTTTGATGCCTGCACAGCTGGAGTTGCTCTAACTGCCCCCCGCTGACTGCGAAAGTACAACAGTAGCCTAAAACTATGGCTAAATAGCCATTTGGCTCTTGGTACACAGGTTTTTTTTTTTTCCTTTGGAATAATGTGCACTGATGAATCATATGTAATATGACTGGGAACATTTGTTAGAGTAAATAGGGCTTTAATCAATACAGAAAAAAAAAAATCTGAGTTTTTGTCCCGTTTAGCGGTGATGAGCACAAAGACGTTTTGTCAGTTGTGTGGGTTTCTATTTCTGTTGCATTGTGCTGGGTGGCTCCTCCCACAGCAAATTTCATTGGTCCAAAATCCCCCTCCATTTTGCTGCATATTGAGCATTAAATATGTTTTAATTCAGTGTGCGTGATTGTCTCTTGTCGCTCAGCATTTTGGCTTTCAGTACGGACAGTACCATTACTTATCACTGGAAACTATGTGAATAGTTCGGTCACATTTTTATTCTGTAAGTTCCGTTTTCTGCAGATCGGTATGTCATTCGGCTGCAATCCTTCTGCTTTATCTCCAATCAGGAAGCTTCTTCATCTCATGCGCTCTCAGATGTTAGCAAGAATATTAACCAGCATTCTTCCCATCATAAACGTGTGCTGCTTCCATTTGCCGCTTCCATTTGCCGCTCCATTTTCCTTCTTGCCACATCCCAGACCTGCATGCCAGCTCTCTTCAGATAATCACCTAATTGGATTCTAATTGGTTAGTGATGCTGCAGCGTGCCGTGTGCTAATGTTTGTATATGATCTCCGTTCTAACGTTGTAGTTTTGTCACGTGCTGTGGTGTTTCCCGATTTTTCAGCAGGTTGGAGGGGTCTCTAGAGTCCTTGGAAAGGTTGCTCTAGATATCGCTATAGTTATTTGTTTGTTTTGTTTACTTATTTACCCATGTATTTGAATTGATTCCAGTTTATTATCTGCTTCCACTTCTCAAGCTGTTCAGTTGGTCTTTGCCGTCCCCTGTATTTCAGAGCGATCATCAAGCTACACTATTTATTGCACACATTTTACTACACCGGTTGTTTGCAGCTATGAACTGCGGCACCGGCGAGAATGAGAGTTCATGATGGCTCAGCTCACATCAGCACAGCTTGCTAAAATGAACTGATTAAATTTGAATTGTTATGAAGAGAGACAGTGAAAGTCCCTTACGGCAGGGCTCTTCCACTGCTTTCTTGCGGGGGCCAGATTATCCATATGTAATCTTGGCGGGGCCAATTTTTTTTTCAGCTTTCATCTTAGTTAGCACTTTCATTGCAAGTAAAATTTTACTTAAAAACCCCTTTAATACAGTGCATTTGTTCATATTAAAATAGTCACAGGGTATATTGTATATTGAATTATAATTTTTTAAGGTCTGGCCATAAATTCCTTCATAAGATCTGGCTGAAAAACAAACATGACTATACTCTTAACTAACAAATCATTTTTTATAAACTTTATTATGAAAAAAAATAATAATAAAAAAATAAGAAACATTTTATCACTTTAGGGCTATTGTTTACAAATTATGAAAATTGAGAAGCATTTAGATCTGCTAAAGCCCTCTCACATTATCAACCCACATATGAAAACAATGGTCATAAAAAAAATGTCATGTTTACATAAGAATGCATTTAAATTACATTTTCTTTTTGGACAAAAAAAAAAAAAAAAAAAAAGAGATAAAATGTCTATTCTTCCATTTTCTCTTAAAAGTATAATCCTATTCAGTGAGGAAAAACATTGTCCTGCAAATATTGTGAATTTGCACACAATAGCCAGTGCAGGAGCCAGATTTTTGTGCAGATAATCATTGGCAAAAGAACAACAAACTGAGTTGATGCTGTTCATGATTGAGATGTATAGAATGACAGCTGTATAGAACCAAGCATAGAACCAAATATAATCAAGATATTTTCAGGTTCAGTTTCACATCATCACTTTTTATGAGCCCTACAGACCCTGAACAGATGAGACACGCCCATTTGACACTTAAAAAATAGTGAATAAAAGCAAACTTTTCAGCACATTTTCGTTGAACGGTCTGTTTTCAAAATCGATCTCTCTTTTGTTGCCTAATGTCCATATGTGCTGATAACATTTCTGTCACAATTGTGGTGATCATTTTTTACATCTGTAGATTTGAACGCACTCCACACAGCTAAGCAATTTATATACATATGAAAAAGACATGATCAAATGCTCACATAAATGGTGCGATCCATATTTAGCAAAGCAACGTAACTAAACTGTCGTCAAAAAAGCTTAAACGCATGCTCTGTTCTGGACAACTGATGATGGCTGAATGCTGTTGCATGCGCCATTGAATGTTGTTAAACTCACCGCTGATTGCTGAGGCTCGCGCATGTGAATGCAGAGTTTTGCACAGAGAGCACACTGGTATTTCAGATGGCGAGGCAATTTTATCAAAAATCAGTCGGAGGGGGGCCTGGGTAGCTCAGCGAGTAAAGACACTGACTACCACCCCTGGAGTCACGAGTTCAAATCCAGGGCGTGCTGAGCGACTCCAGCCAGGTCTCCTAAGCAACCAAATTGGCCCGGTTGCTAGGAAGGGTAGAGTCACATGGGGTAACCAACTCGTGGTCGCTATAATGTGGTACTCGGTCTCGAGAATGTGGTTCTCGTGGTGAGTTGTGCATGGATGCCGCAGAGAATAGCGTGAAGCCCCCACACGCGCTATGTCTCCGCGGTAATGCGCTCAACAAGCCACGTGATAAGATGTGTGGATTGACGGTCTCAGATGCGGAGGCAACTGAGATTCGTCCTCCGCCACCCGGATTGAGGTGAGTCACTACGCCACCACGTGGACCTAGAGTGCATTGGGAATTGGGGATTCCAAACTGGGGAGAAAAAGGGGAGAGAAAAAAAATCAGTCGGAGGGCCAGACAAAGATGATTGGCGGGCCGGATTTGGCCCGCTGGCCGCTAGTTGACTAGGCCTGCCTTTCGGTCTTGTAGGCAGTGAAACGGTATTGATCAGTAAAAGCACAGAGGGATTGAGATGGAAGTTTCTGCCATAAACTGAAAGGCAGAACTGGGAGCAGAACTGCGTCATGCACGCCAAATGCTCTGTGTAAGCTTAAATTCTGTGTTTGTATTGATGTTTGCTTCTAAATTTTTTATGAAAGGAAGCCTCTGTGTTGAATCTGATATTGTGAATTCAGTGCTGATTCTGTGAAGATAAAGTGGGTCCAGAAAGTATTTGGACACTTCAGCCACTTAAAAATGTATGAATGTGTTTGCATTAATAAAACAAAGTATCAAGCCAAATGGCATTTTTTTTTTTTTCAAGAAAAACATTTTAAAAAGAGACGTTTGTTAGACTTAAAATTAGAACATAATTGATAGGCCTAAATTGTTCAAAATTATGAAAAAAAGATATTTGGACACTTTCTAGTTGTCAAACTTTATGGAACCTGTGGTTACTCTGCAAGGACACCTGTGTGAAAAATTAAGTGTGACTTCAGTGTTGAAGTGCCCAAATACTTTTTGTGGCTGTTTTATTTCATTAAAATATGTACATACGGTAGAGCCTACCTTGGGAATTAAACAATTTTGGTTTTTTACCTTTTAAGGCTTTCAGTTTCTTAACGGTTCTGTTAACTTATCTTTTTTCTTTTTAATTCACGATTTCTTCTAATTCTTATTGCATTCACTACAAGTGTAAGAAATTAACTTTTATACATATTATGGGGAAATATTATCCCCCTGGATTTAATTTTCAGGGCATTTTTTACCTGTATATCTAATAATCACACAGTAAAGTGTGTCAAATATTTAAAGCTGCACTATGTAAGATTTTTTGGTTAAAAATAAACAAATTGCCATTATTGATTGAGTCCATATACAGTCATTGATCAAAACAATGTCCTTACCTTACCCCGATTCACTACGGTAAGCTTATAAAAATGAATTATTTTTGTATCAGTATTTTGAGCTGTCGGGTTCGATTTGGTGCGAAATAGCTGGCTTATAACGTTCATCTTTGCATCATTACATCACACAGGAAAGAAGTACTGGCTGTCTCATGTTCCAGCTGGAGAAACTACGCTGTTCAGCTCAGTTCAGTAACACTCACAAAGTTCAGGACCGCATCTTTGCAGTCTAGATGGATGTTTATCTGTTATCCGTTTGGCGAAGTTGTTTACCTGCTATAATGCTTGGATATGTTTTCTGGTAGGGTTGTTGAAGCTAATATTGCTTGTCATGCTTTTATGAATCTAACATTACTCGTGTGTTAACCTATCATTATGTATCTATATTGTCCAGTGAAGTTACTGTGGCATGTTTAATATGTATGACTTCTGAAATTGACTTGTAATTTTTATATTGCATATTTAAGCTTATTATTTTTACATTTAATAAAGTATATTTTATCCCCATCATTATTGAATCCTCGTTTTATGTTTTTAGTTTACGGTGTTTTTGTGTGCATCGCATAGAAATGCTATTGTAGTAACTGAGGCTGGACAGTGGACAGAATAGTATAAAAATAATAAAGTCTTCTATTTGTTATTTGTTCTAATTTTTAACGTGATACGACTACGTGCATTTTACCGTGCACACCTGCCTTTCTACTTTTATCACGATTAAACTGTGTGCTTACTGCACGCATTTTTACACGGATCATTGCATCGATCTCAAACCACTGGTGATCAGGAACCGCCACAACAACAATAATTACGTGAGGGATTCACATCGATCTCAAACCCCTGCTGATCAAAAAACACCACCACAACAACAAACAATTGCGGTAAGTCGTGGCATTACCTTACATTATCGCTACTTGCACCATATGTCACATGTTTACTAAAGCTTCTTCCGTCAGCAGTGAGGGATTTACATGTGATAAATGTAAAGAATTAGTCAAGCTGTTGGAGAAGATAAATGAGTTAGAGACACGCATCCAAACACTAGTGGAGGTCAGTGAGAAAGAGAAGCCGGTAGATATTGCTTCAGATGCGGGTAGTACAGCGAGCAACACTGGTTTGGCTTAAACTTTGGTTCTGGCTGTAGAGCCCTCGCAGCAGTGCGTTTGGGTGACATTTCGGTTGCATATCTCGTAGGGCAAAGCAACACTACTCTCCCGTTCTTGGCAGGATTTCCAATCGATTCTCCCGACTCAGTGATGCACACACTAAGAATCAAGTTGAAAGCACCCTTGTTATTGTTAAATCTATTGTAAGGAACGTGGAAATAGAGACTCCCACCACTATTGTTAAATGCATTTCAGGCATAATGCTAAACGTAGATTTTCTAGGATTATTATTCATGTTGGCACTAACGATGTCTGGCTTCGCCAGTCAGAGATCACTAAAGATAAAGTTAAAGAGGTGTGTTAACTTGCAAAAACAATGTCAGACACTGAAATTTGCTCTGTCCCCCTCCCTGCTCGTTGTGGTGACGAGGTTTATAGTAGATTAGTGTCACTGAATGAGTCATGTCCGGAGAATAGCATATGATTCATAGACAATTAGAAGGTGCCTCTCTCCTCTCTAGTAATATGGCTCATAGTCTTAATAGTGATAATATTTAACTAACTGGTGTCCAGGTCAGGAAGCAAACAGACTGGCTTATCCGAACGTCTGCTCGCTGCCTTGATACATCACACAGTTCACATAGAGACTGTATCACCTATATATCATAGAGAGACTGTGTATTTTCCCTGAACTACCAAACACAAAACCCTAATTAAGTCATTTAGAAAAAGTTTTTATTGATGTCAAACTTGAAAATAACAAAAACAACTGAAGATAAACATCATATAAAGGTAGGGCATCTAAACATTAGATTGCTTTCATCCAAATCACTTTTGTAAATGTTATTACAGATCATATTTTGGATTCGCTCTGTTTGACTGAAGCCTGGATTAAAACAGATGAATAGTTAAACTCATTTTAATTAGTTTAAATGAGTCTACTCCCTCAGGTTATTGTTATAAACATGAGCCTCATCTGAAAATTCGAGGAGGAGGTGTTGCTAAAATTTGCAGTGATATTTTTAGTGTTACTCAAAGGTCTGGATATAAGTTTAATTCTTTTGAACTGATAATGCTTAAAGCTACACTATGTAACTTTTAAACTTCCAAACCATGTATTTACTTTGCCCAAATACACTTTGATAAACCTTTAATAATGATATTATATTATTAATATTTTAGAGCTGTCGGGACGGATTTCGCGAGAAATTGCATACAAACATCATTCGCCCATGCGTGTTGACGTCATATCCATACACAGAAAAAATAATGTCTGGCTACTGCAGCACGCATGTGGGAGTAGCTGAAGCTGAAAGTGTGTTGTCATAACGAATTAGAAAAATTGACCATGGATCATTCAAAATGGCAAACCTCCAGGGAATCACTTTGTAAAAACACAGAAACCCTGAACAGAGCAGAGTCTACAAGCAAAAAGGGAAAGTGTCAGTTCGTAATTAAACCCGAATCAACATCGGCTTGGCTTTTCAGAGGTGGCGACATCTCCGAGATTTGAAAGGATTTAAAAGTGACCCAGAGATAGCTGTTTGTGCGTGTGTGTGTGTGTGTGTGTGTGTAGTGAAATACAATAATTATACTGCAATCGGTGCAGAACATTTCACTTGCTCGCACACGTGTGTATTTTTCTTTATAACGGCAATAATTTATATAAATAAATCCTTTAGTCCTAGGCTTGCCAAGGACATGCGAGTCTTGAAATGATGTTGACCACTGACTGGTAACAATGACAATCTATAAATTAGTTACTATCGTGGTCTATTTGGCCAGAATATCCTGCATTTATAAAAACTTTACAACGTTTGACATTATCAGACTAGCAATCATTATGTCTAATGTTAACAAACATTGCCTAACTATTGTAATGTCATTTATTTCAAAACATCAATTTTTCCAGTAAGTCAAAATAACAGCATAAGATATGGCACTTATGTGCTCAGATGACATGTTTTCGGATATCTGTCTTTTCTTTTCTTTCTTTGTTTATTTGTCCATTCGCTCTGATAAGATGTCCTGTATTCATGTGTACACCGGTGCCTCGAACCACATTCATCTGCACAGAGGAGCAGAGCCGAAGCACAACCAAAAACAATGTCCTTCCACAAGACACATGCAGTTTTATTTTTTAACCGCTAGAGGGCCAAAAGTTACTTAGTATAGCTTTAATGTTACATTGTCAGATATAAATAAAAAATCTTTGTTGTCTTTTGTTCTTGCAACAGTTTATAGACCACCAGGGCCATATTTGGAATTCCTTCTAGAATTTGCTGATTTTCTGTCAGATCTAGTTGTTGCTAGGGATAGAGCTTTAATCGTCAGTGACTTCAACATCCACATAGATAACGAAAATGATATACTGGGATTAGCATTTATCGATATTCTCAACTCTGTTGGGGTTAAACAAAATGTGACAGGTCCAACCCATCACCAAAATCATAAGCTAGATCAAATTTTGTCAAATGGAATTGATGTTGATAATATAGAAATTCTGCCACAGAGTGATAATATCTCAGATAATTACCTCATCTCCTGTATGCTGCATTTAGCAAAGGTCTCTCAATCATTATCGTTCAGGTAGAACTATTCATTCAACTACTAAAGATAGCTTCACTAATAATCTTCCAGATTTATCTCAAATACTCAGCACGTCAGAAATTTCAGATGAACTTGATGTTGTCACAGAAAATATGGATACATTCTTCTAGCACTCTAGGTAGTGTCACCCCCCCCCCTTCAATTGGGGCGTAAGTGGAAGAATACATAATTAGAGGTATTTTTGCAGTGCATGGAAGAATAGTGTCGCTAACTTCAGACAGGCTCTAAAAATTGCCATTTGAGCATTTGAGCAAACTCATAGAAAATATCCAAAACAATCATAGGTGTGTTTTCAGTACTGTGGCTAAATTTGTTAAGAATAAAACTTTGATTGAACCAGATATTCCATAGTAGTAATGACTTTTTTTACTAATAAAATCAAAATCATCAGAAACAAAATTGGAATTATCCATCCATCTGCCACTGAACACCAGAAGACTAAAATTATTCCCTACAAGCAACTTCAATCCTTCGCTGTTATAGGTCAGGAAGAGCTAACAAAAATGACCAAAACATCAAATTCCACAACATGTATGTTAGACCCAATACCAACTAAAGTCCTAAAAGAGGTGTTTCCTGTAATCTCAGAACCTATTCTTAATATTATTAACTCCTCATTATCCTTAGGGCATGTCCCAAGAAAATTTAAACTGGCAGTATCAAACCGCTTATCAAGAAACCACAGCTTGATCAGGGAGAATTGGCTAATTATAGACTGATTTCAAATCTCCCATTTATGTCAAAATACTAGAAAAGGTAGTGTCCTCCCAACTATGTTCATTTTTTACAGAGAAATGTTATATGTATGAAGAATTTCAGCCAGGATTTAGGCCCCATCACAATACAGAGACTGCACTTATCAGAGTTACAAATGACTTGCTCTTATCATCTGATTGCGGCTGCATTTCTCTTCTAGTGCTTTTACTGTAGATCTTAGTGCTGTCTTCGACACCATATATCATGACATTCTCTTGGATAGGCTTGAGAATTATGTTGGTGTTTGTGGACAGGCATTAGCTTGATTTAGGTCCTATCTCTCTGACAGCTGCTACTTTGTCTGTGTAAATGAGGAACTGTCAGATCAAATTAAAGTATGGAGTGTCACAGGGATCAGTTTTATGGCATCTGCCTTTCTCCCTATATATGCTCCCCCTGGGAGACATTATCAGGAACCATGGAATTAGTTTTCACTGTTATGCTGACGAAACACAACTTTAAATTTCTTAAAAACCTGACGAAATTTCACAATTTTCCAAATTAATAATGTGTATAAATGATATCAAAAAATTTTCTTCTACTCAATTTCGATAAAACAGAAGTACTAATTATTGAAACAAAAACCTAATAAAACAAGACGATAAAATATAATCTGATTTATTATAATGTCAACTTCTACAGCAAAAAATATAGGTGTTATAGTTGATCGTAATCTAACCTTTGAAAAACAAATTTCCAATATTTGTAGAACTGCATTCTTCCATTGCTTATTTATGACACATGCTATCTGTTTCTGATGCCGAAAACGAATTCATGCTTTCATGACCTCAAAACTAGATTATTGTACTGCATTACTTGGTGGATGTTCTGCAAGTTTAATAAATAAACTTCAGTTTGTTCAAAATGCAGCAGCTAGAGTGCTAACTAGAACCAAGAAATATGATCATATCAGCCCCATTTTATCGCTGTTGCATTGGCTACCTGTTAAGTTTCATATTAATTTTAAAATTCTCTTAATTACTTACAAAGCTTTGAATGGTCTAGCTCCAAAGTACTTAAGTGAACTTCTATCATGCTATGTTCTATCACTTTCATTACGATCGCAAAACTCTGGCCTGTTAACAATACCGAGAATATCAAAATCCACTAAAGGAGGGAGATCATTTTCATATTTGGCTCCTAAACTATGGAATAGTATTTCTAGCAGTGTTTGTAACTCAGACACACTCTCTCAGTTTAAGTCTAGATTAAAGACTTATCTATTCAGCCAGGCATACACCTTATTTATCCCTCAATTCATAGTTATGCTGCTTTAGATAGGTTTGCCAGAACCGAAAACACTTGTCTTATTCTTTAACCCTGCTTTAAAGTGAATGGCATCTACGCTAATTTTATTCTATTTATTTCCCTGTCTAAACCTCAGGATTATATCAGTTCCATCTCCGATTCTACCTGATGTCCGATCCCCAGTGTCGCTGAGTGATGATGACCAACTGCAGCATGTGCCAGCCAGACTTCACTTCAGTCTACTAAGACGGACTTCACATAGGATGAATTGATGCAAACTCAAAGACATAGGATTTTTCATGAGCCATTGTCTAAAGCATGGGCTCAGGATGGAGTTCACCAAAATTACCTGCTATAAGCTTCCAGCCGGACTGCAATGCTCCTCGCTGAATTATACCTATATCAACTTGGTCAAAGGAGGAACAACAGTCTCTATAAAATTAATAATAATTACATAGAAAATGAATTAACAACATACAAAGGCCTTCATCGTCCAAAATCAAAGGACAGTGCATCTACGTGTATTTTCTCAGTTAATTCGGGATGACTTCAAGGACTTTAACACTAAAAGTTATTGTTCATACAAAATCATTTTGTTTAACCACTGACCCACAACACTTTAAATTTAATCATTTTAACCACTAATAGTTCTAAATATAAATAACTAATAATGGCATTATATTCATTCATTTTCTGTTATAGCATAATTTCATTTACAGCTGCTTTGAAACAACACCTGTTGTGAAAAGCGCTGTACAAATAAATTTGACATGACTTGATTTTACTTTTAATGTTTTATATTATAATTTTTTTTAAATGTTTAATTACTACTGTTGCTGAAACACTTGCTTACCAGTGCAACACCAAGTTAACATAGAATTGTAAATTAAGTTTTTTCCCGCTCATTTAGCTTTTTACGTAGCATGTAAGAAAACAGGCTAAATCATTTTATTTATTTTCTATGCACTTTTTTTAACAGGATTTTTTTTTCTTTTTTTTTTTTTTTTTTTTTTTGCAATAATAGCAAGGTACTCTTTGGTTTATAATGTATTCATTGCGCCCTCCTGTGGACTTTTTTAATTTATATATTTGATTTACAACCTTGGCAAGTCGTTTAGGACATCTACTTTGTGCATGACACGAGTAATTTTTCCAGCAATTGTTTACAGACAGATTGTTTCACTTTTAATTGACTATATCACAATTCCAGTGGGTCAGAAGTTTACATACACTAAGTGAACTGTGCCTATAAGCAGCTTGGAAAATTCCAGAAAATGATGTCAAGCCTTTAGGCAATTAGCCAATTAGTTTCTGATTTTTAAATTGGAGTCAGTTGAGGGTGTACCTGTGGATGTATTTTAAGGCCTACCTTCAAACTCAGTGCCTCTTTGCTTGACAAGGGAAAATCAAAAGAAATCAGCCAAGACCTCAGAAAAACAATTGTGGACCTCCACAAGTCTTGTTCATCCTTAGGAGCAATTTGCAAATGCCAGAAGGTACCACGTTCATCTGTACAAACAATAGTATGCAAGTATAAACACCATGGGTCCACGCAGCCATCATACCACTCAGGAAGG
Organism: Myxocyprinus asiaticus; assembly: GCF_019703515.2. NCBI lineage: Eukaryota > Metazoa > Chordata > Actinopteri > Cypriniformes > Catostomidae > Myxocyprinus > Myxocyprinus asiaticus. Next base: position 10,142,900 of record NC_059366.1, read on the forward strand.
ATATGCATTCTGTCTACTAGAGATGAACATAGTTTGGTGCAAAAAGTGCAAATCAATCCCAGAACTACAGCAAAGGACTTTGTGAAGATGATGGAGGAAACAGATAGACAAGTATCTATATCCACAGTAAAATGAGTCCTGTATCGTCATAACCTAAAAGGCTGCTCAGCGAGGAAGAAGCCAATGCTCCAAAACTGCCATAAAAAAAACCAGACTACAGTTTGCAAGTGCAAATGGGGACAAAGATCTTACTTTTTGGAGAAATGTCCTCTGGTCTGATGAAACAAAAAAAAAAAAACTGTTTGGCCAGAATGACCATCGTTATGTTTGGAGGAAAAAGGGTGAGGCTTGCAAGCCAAAGAACACCATCCCAACCGTGAAGCATGGTGGTGGCAGCATCATGTTGTGGGGGTGCTTTGCTGAATGAGGGACTGGTGCACTTCACAAAATAGATGGCATCATGAGGAAGGAAAATTATGTGGATATACTGAAGCAACATCTCAAGACATCAGCCAGGAAGTTAAAGTTTGTTCACAAATGGGTCTTCCAATTGGACAATGACCCCAAGCATACCTCCAAGTTGTGGCAAAATGGCTTAAGGACAACAAAGTCAAGGTACTGTAGTGGCTTTCACAAAGCCCTGACCTCAATCTGATAGAAAATTTGTGGGCAGAACTGAAAAAGCGTGTGCGAGTCAGGAGGCCTACAAACCTGACTCAGTTACACCAGTTCTGTCTGGAGGAATGGGCCAAAATTCCAGCAACTTATTGTGAGAAGCTTGTGGAAGGTTACCCAAAACGTTTGACCCAAGTTAAACAATTTAAAGGCAATGCTACCAAATACTAACAAAGTGTATGTAAACTTCTGACCCACTGGGAATGTGATGAAAGAAATAAAAGCTGAAATAAATCATTCTCTCTACTATTATTCTGACATTTTACATTCTTAAAATAAAGTAGTGATCTTAACTGACCTAAGACAGGGAATGTTTTCTACGATTAAATGTCAGGAATTGTGGAAAAACTGAGTTTAAATGTATTTGGCTAAGGTGTATGTTATCTTCTGACTTCAACTGTAATCTATACCAATTTGTAAAAGGTTTTTTTACAGTAATACAAAACACTATGCCCTCTTTTTGTTGTTGTTGTTGTTGAGTTATAAGCCTTTAATTTTGGGTATGCCACTGAAATCTTTAAAAACACCATTCCAGAGCTTAAAAGGTTAAGTGGCTCTTGTGGCTTCTTCTGTAATTTGCATTGGCGTTCTGACCGCTTGAGGGTTGGATGTCTTTGCTTTAACATAAGACACATTTTAGAACAACTCTTTGATTAAAATATGAGGTCTTATTACTGCAATTACTTGTGAATATTCTCCTCCGGTTGGCATGATTCCCCCTTCAGCTAAAAGCAAGCTTCAAGTAAACATCAGATAGCTGTAACATTATCTCGCATGTGATGCGACAAGATGCAAAAAAAAAAAAAAAATCCCAGTCCAGCAAATCATTTCTGTACTGTTGCACTGCATTGTTTGGCATCAGTGACCATGTGCTCCTTAGCTTTTACCATCACATTTTTTTGGAAAGAAAAGAATGATTTCGACACAACAGAATGTTGCTATATATTGTATATTATCGCATTAATTTGTGATTAATATATTTTTGAATGAATGCAATTAATGCAGTTTTTTTTTTTTTTTTTTTTTACTTCTATCAATGAACACAAGCTCACTGAGAGCACTGTAAGAGAAACAGCCCCAGACTCTGTGCTTTACAGTACCACTAGTGCAGTGTGGCTGGAATTCTTCCCCTGCCTTTCTCCACACAAATGCTCAGCCATCAGATCCATGCAGGTTCAATTTGGTTCAAGTTCTCCAAAAGCTGCTGTCTTTCTGTGCATGTTCTTTTGCCAATTTTATTTGGGCTTTCTTATTCTTTAAGCTAATGAATGGCTTTCGCCACATTATATTCCTTATGTACCCATACTCATTGATCCTGATTTGAATGGTCTGTGAACGAAATTGGATCTGGTCAATCTCATTGATGTGTGAGGCAATCCTTGCTGCTGTTTCTTGCATTTTACTCACAATTAATCTGTCCAATCTGCTGGTTGTCTTTCTGGGTCTGCCTGTTCGCTTTGTTCTCATTCACAAGTCCTTCATCTTTGAACTTTTTTGCAATATACCCAATTGGATGGAAGATGGAGGATGGAAGATTTAGTTTTTTGCATATCTGGTGAGAACACCTATGAAAACAATGTCAGATCGTCGATGTTCTAGTGTGGATGAACTGAAAGATTTGGTGGCTGAAACCTGGAGGAAACTTTCACCACAGCTTTTACAGAAACTTCAAGAACGTCAATAAGTTCTGCGAATGAAAGGATTGCAAACTAAAAACTAAAACACTTGAACTTGGAATCTTTAATGAAGCCATTATCAAGTGTCCAAATAATTTTTTGTCTTAATTTTAAAGCATATATCTGTTGTTTTATGATTTAAAACTGAACAAATTTCTTTCGGTTACATTTTCTGCTTGAAAAGTGTGCTTATGTTATCTTTTTTTTTATTTTATTTTTTTTACAATAAATGCAAATATTGATTTCCCTTTTTGATTTGAAACTAGTACCCCTAATAAACGTGCAAAACAATTTTCTAAAAAAAAAAATTTAATCATGTGTGGACAGTGGGCCTAAGTTTACATTTTAAATAATACCAAACTATATAAAGTCATAAAAAAATTTTTTTTTAATCAAATTTTTTGTTTCCAGGAGTGATGTTTATAAATGTTTTTGAGGTGTTAGAGGCATTAGAGTTGATTTTTTTGTAAATGCATGGGAAAGCAAAAACAAAAGACTGATTTGACTTATGTTACAATGTTTTTTCTACTTTGCAACAAAATCTCAATCAAATAAGTGATAGCCAGTGCTGAAGCATTTTACCAGTCAGAAATTAATTCTAATTCAAAGTAATGGCCAGCATTATCCAATCACTGCCAACCATGTTAAAATAAAATTATACATTATAAATTCTGAATATAAGTACTGATTACTATTGTCCCATGTCTGCCAAACATGTTGAGTGGTCCAAACATCATCTGCAGCCTGAAACTGAACTTTTGACCGGAAGTCAGGAGTGAATGCACTTAGCTGCATAGGAAAGCTATAGGATGCTGCCTTGCTTCCTATTTAGTGAATGACTTAACCTCCAGTGTGCTGTCTGTCTGCACTGCTCTCAGAACAGTTTGAAATGCACCTTATTTTCATCCTAACTCCGTACAGCCTCTGAAAGCAACATTTTACAGCTTTTGGATGCACCTATTGATTCTCAATGTGATAATGCACAGTGAATATAGGATTTCTAAGGAAAAATAGCTCTGTAGTCCATGTCCGTGGTCATTAACGTGTTTAATGTTTTGCGTTCAAAATACGAGGATATATGTTACTTGGTAGGGCAAGTGAAAATCTGAAAAACCCTTATTGTTGAGCCCTGATATATTGTATTATTAATTACCAAATATGTTTTGATTTCTTCCTGCAGACTGCAGAACAGCTACACAGCGTCTCAGAGAGCTAATCAGGACCTGGAGGAGAAACTTCACGCCCTGGTAACCTTTAAACTCTACTCCACCTTCCCTTTCTAAAGCCCTCCGTCCTAAACACTGATGTGTTTCATTGCTGTTGTTTGTTTGAAATGCACTACTGGTGCCATGCTCTGTCAGTATGGACACCGATTGAGAAACTTTGAGCTTTTTTTTTTAAATCTCCAGGGACTAACAAACACAAAGTTTCACTTATCGTCATATGCTGCACATAGCACATGCTGCTCTCAGTAGTGTGAGGAATACTCCTAAACTATCTTAACTATAATACAAAATAAATAAGTGAACAAAATCTGCAAATGGAATAAGAGAAAATATACATTACAGAAGTTTGTCCACCTACAGTAGATAAGTAGTCCCACCTCAAAAAGGATGAGTTTGACTACAGCTAAAATAATCAACTGTTTTTACTGAATAATTCATGGAAGTGCTTTAACAAAAATACTAGCTTCACATTTCCGTTTTTTAACCGTGCGGAACTCTGGCCCCATAAACTTCCATTGAAAGTGCAATACTAAAACCACAATTTTTTTAACTGAAAAAATCCAGCCTTTTCTTTAATGCTGCTTTTTGTAAGTGGATCAAAAAATTTAAATAATCCGATTTATCACTATTATGAGCTCTACAGAAGAAGAACTCCCTTATTAAAGAAACGATTTGATTTGACCAATAATAATTGAGTGTTGTCGGACTGCTTTTGCATGGTCTTGTTCATCTGTCTGCGTCTACGGTTCTGTTTATAATTCAGTCACATTAAATCAAAGCAGATGCCCTCTCTCTTTGAAAATGATTGATTTACCATTGATGTTTTTTTCTTTCAATAAAATAACAAATGCAATGTGCCCTGCATAGCCAGTCTGGTTGTGATTGCGATGGTCACGGTTAAGGGTGTTGTGACAGATCAGTCAGGCATCCTCACAGCAGATACAACTCGGCACACTTTTTCCTGAAAGCTTTGATTCAGTGTGAATATTCCTTCTACCAAACAATGTCAAGGACAAAGTAATTT